>NC_036838.1:57378847-57401684 GCF_002910315.2 Salvelinus sp. IW2-2015
ATTCCTAGTGAAGTACCAATGAAAAAGAGGCCGTTGTGGGCTTTGAAGAGGGGGTTTTTTTTTACCATCAAATCCTAAGTGATACATGACCCGCTCTAGTACCAGATCTTACCGTCTAGGGCTTACAGCCATCAATACTTACTCTACAACAGTAGCCTACTATGTCCCACTTATAAAGGCAGCACTATGCGACCAGCAAATCCAGTTCGTCTAATAATTCAAGTGCTCTGTATCTTGTCAACAAATATATCAACAATGTGCACAAAAAACATCAATCAGCATCAACAACATATTACCATCCAGTCCTCCCATCAGCATCAAACCTAACATATTACCACATCCGCCTCATCAGCATCAACAACAATATTACCATCCAATCCTCATCAACATCATCAACAACTATTAACCCTCATCCTCCTCCACCATCCTCCACCAAGCAGGGTAGCAAGAAGAGGGCGGAAGCGAACAGCACAAGGGACCGCAAGCAATACCCTGCGAACAGAGCCGGAGCCAGGCCACAGAGCCAAACATGTAAGGAGAGCCAGCCCTGAGCAGGGCGCGGGTAGTACAACGACGTTAGGACCGAGCCAGTCAAAGGGCCAAAACACAAGGGAGTGCGGGGGGGTTGGGAAGGGGGTGAGAGGGTGAGGGGAGTGGAACAAGGGCAACGAAGGAGGAGGAGAAAAGAAACTCGGGCGAAAGAGAGTAGAGGGAAAGGAATCGGGAGTGAGGAGAGATGGAGGGGGAGAGGAAAACAGGCGGGAAGAGTAGAGAAAGAAGAGAGAAGGAGGGAGAGACCCCACCCCCACTGAAGGTTATACCATCCATCAATCACAACATTCAGTCAAACAACATATTACCATCATCCTCCTCATCGGCCATCAACAACATATTACCATCATCCTCCTCAACATAATCAAACAAGCGATAATTACCATCTTCCTCATCGATCAACCATATTACCATCATCCTCCTCAGCATCACAACAACAGATTACCATATACATCCTTCCTCATATTCACCTCAAACCCAACATAATTACCATCATCCTCTCATCAGCATAAACAAAACATATTACCATCATCCTCCTCATTCATCAACAAACATATTACCATTCATCCTCCTCATCAGAACATCAACAACATCATTTACCCATCATCCTCCTCAACATACAACAACATATTACATCTCCCTCATCAGCATCAAAACATAATACCATCATCCATCCTCAACACATATTAACACACTCATCAGCATCAAACAAAGTATTAACCATTCATCCTTCCTCAACATCATCAACAACATATTACCATCAATCACTCCTCATTCAAGCATCAAACAACATATTACCATCATCCTCTCATCAGCTCACAACATAAATTACCATCATCCTTCACATACATCAAGCACACACATATACCATCATCCTCATCAGACATCCAACAACATATTACCATCATCCTCCTACATCAGCTCAAACATATACCATCATCCTCCTCATCAGCATCAACAAACATACATATCTCATCCATACAACTCTCATCAATCATACAAAACACACATATTACCATCATCCTCCTCATCACAACATAATTACCTATCATCCTCCTCATCAGCATAACAAACAATACACACATCCTCCTCATCACATCAAAACAACATTTACCATCATCTCCTCATTCAGCAATCAAACACACATATTACCATCATTCCTCCTCAACACATCAACAACATATTACCATAGGACTTGATGGACTAGCTCATTGAATTCCACTAGGACTTGATGGACTAGCTCATTGTATTCACTAGGACTTGATGGACTAGCTCATTGTATTCCACTAGGACTTGATGGACTAGCTCATTGTATTCACTAGGACTTTATGGACTAGCTTATTGTATTCCACTAGGACTTTATGGACTAGCTTATTGTATTCCACTAGGACTTGATGGACTAGCTCATTGTATTCACTAGGACTTGATGGACTAGCTCATTGTAGTCCACTAGGACTTGATGGATTAGCTCATTGTATTCACTAGGACTTGATGGACTAGCTCATTGTATTCACTAGAACTTGATGGACTAGCTTATTGTATTCACTAGGACTGTTTGTCGTTGTGATCCATGTGTATTTTATGTTTTTTTTATGGTCCTTTCCTGCGAAACCAATTCTGGGTCAAATAAAGTTGAACTTGTTGTTGCATCCAGGTATTGAAGGTGTATATTATTTTGTCTAGGTATAGAGCATGTGAAGGGCTTCAGAGTTTACCTGGAGGACAAGGACCCAGAGGGGAAGCAGTGTCAGCACATGATCCTCAAAGACCCACGACAGCTCAACTTTTCTTACAGCAATGTGGTAAGTCACAGCACAGACTCAGCCAACAGGGTTTATTTTCTTCGTKCACCTGGAAGGTGTGTGAACTAGCTTGGTATAATATAACATGCATAATAACTCAAGCTCAACTTTCCAAGTGATGTAAGTAAGTATTTGGGTGCTGTAGCCCTTACAAGACTTGATGACCGAAGCACGTCCATTTTGACTGCTGATAATAAATCGAAGTAATCGTTTATTTGTAAGTGCTGGCTGACTGAGGTATACCTTGTTATTTCCTGATAGAAGATGAACTCTCAGCCCTTCCCTGGCCTGGCCTTTGAGATGGACTACATGGTTCGGATTGTWCCTTTCCCCACCTTCATGAATGACAGCTTCTTCCCTCCGTCCTTCCTGCGCACCAACTGTAAGAGAAACACTCCTCGAACTGCATGCCCTAGACCGTAAACACAGTTTAATCACTACAGGCAACTTTAGGTGGAATCAAGACAGGAGTGCCAGTGGTTTTACTTGGCCACATAACCTGACTGAGGCAAATCTTCAGGCCCTCATTTTGGAAAAACTCCTAGCCCTAGTGATGATCTTGTGAATTGGTATAGTCGTGTAACAGTCGTGTAACAGTAGTGTAACTGTCATGCAAGAGTAGTGTAACAGTCGTAACTACTGCAATAGTCGTGCGGCAGTCGTGCAACATTAGTTTAACTGTTGATGAAGACTCCTGTTGTAATTTATTGTTTTTGTTGTGTGTTTGTTCTCAGCCTGTGAAGTGCTTCTGGGACCCGACAACCTCGTCTGCAAACCATGTGAGTTCCCATTGTACATCTACTTGCTCTTATACCTGTGTAATGCTGTAATCATGCTATTAACAACACTTTATTAACACATCAACAACATACTATTAACATATTTTACATAGTAAATAGCCTACTAATGTCCTTATAATTGCATAGTAATGGAGTTGAGTGTAAGGCATTGTGATTAATTGCAAWGCGATAGACATTCCTCTATTTTCTCATATACATACTTTTCTCTCTGTCTGGTGGTTGTGATCAGTCTGGAAGCCCAAGACCCTCAACATCTCTCAGCGGGGCACCAACCTCCATGTTGTCTTTGACCACGCCCCTTCCACCTTCGGCTTCACCGTTTACTACCTGTACTACAAACTACGACAGGAGGGACCCTTCAGGCTCAAACGCTGCAAACCGGTAAGGAAGGAAATTATGTTATGAGTATGCTCCAGAGCCTCAAGGCTTTTCCTGGTTAGATCGTGTGGTCAGGAAAATCTCAGGGCMTTTCTTATGAGCAGTATCTTAGCCTGCATTTATCAAGCTCATCAGAGTAGAAGTGCTGATGATCTAGGATCAGTTTTGCCTTATGCCTACCCTAAAAAACATTTTTATATTTTACAATTTTAACCTTTATTTAACTAGGCAAGTCAGTTAAGAACAAATTCTTATTTACAATGACGGCCTACCCCGGCCAAAGCCGGACGACGCTGGGCCAATTGTGCGCCGCCCTATGGTACTCCCAATCACGGCCGGATGTGATACAGCCTGGATACAGGAAATGGAAATGGGAGGACCTGGTCATAGATCAGCACTCCTACTCTAAGACTCTTTTTATGAATACTGCTGCTAATGTGTTTCCCAGACACTGAGGAGGATGTAGTATGGTTACGGTGTGTTGACGTGTCTGCTGCCTTGGGCTCCTCTAACAGGCCTCTGCCTGCTGGGCCTCTCGCTCTCTGACAATCTATGGCCTCCTGGGAGACATCCATCGACTTATCATACTTTCCGCTCTCGCTCTCTCTCTATCTCTCTCTCTCTCTCACTCGCTCTCTCTATCTCTGTCTCCCTCTTTATTTTTATTTCTCTCTGTCAATGACAGGAAGAACAACTCTGAGGCAGACCTGTATTCAAATAGCATTTGACATTTATTTAAAATAATTTGAGCATATGCTTTAACCTGTTGGAGTGCCAGGTCTGGTCAGAGCCACTCTGAGGTCCTGAAGACTTTCCCAGTAGCAGAACAGATTGTCATTATCCAAGGCCGGAGGAGAGCTGGAGGAGAGCTGGAGGAGAGTAGAGTCTTTCTCTCTCATGTTGCCAGAACAGGTTGCATTGTTTTAGTTGGAGAGAGAAAGATAAAACCTATAATCTCCCCCCTTCTTCTTCCAGTCAAGTCCTCTCTCAGCCCTACAGTTGTTCTGCCTGTGAACAATGACGAAAGCAGAAAGGCCAAAGCCCCCCCCTAGCTAGTTCTATCAAGTCCCTTCTCTCACTGTGGTTTGAAACAGGATCTGCTTATATCATCAACAATGGGATTATTTGGACATGAGGTGGAAAGAAACGATCTTCATGTCAGTATTCTAAAGCCCYAGTCATAGATGCACAAAACTCCTCGGCTATGTTATTCAACGTGAAGATRTTATCACCACAGAAACAGCAGTTGATTTAGTCGGTAACATGTACACACATCCCTTCAGGAGGACAATGTAGCTACTGTTGAAAATGGTTGATCATTGATAATCATACACTTCTTTATTCTCTTTTTGTACAGGAGTTAAATCTGCCCAAAACAACATGTGTTCTTCAAGATGTGATACCAGGAACCTATGCGATTGAGGTAAGGATTCTCACCTCCCACTACTGCAGTATTCTCTCCTGGTTGTGACTATGGCATATTATGATTATTATACAATCACACTTAAGAAAGCTTGTGGATATACTATTCTAAACCATAAAGAACCCCTGYAGCTCATATTTACCGACATCTTTTGTCCTGCAGCTGCGAGATGACACCAACACCACCAGGAGACAGGCCCAGTACCATGTGAGCCAAGGTGAGCTACCTTGCCTCTGGACTGACACACTAGATACCATCATAGCCTCACACTTCTCTGTGGACCAATAACTTTTTACTAGACTCTCATTACATTGCATAAGCACGGATGACATAAGCACAGATGACGTTCTTCTACACCTGCATTGCTTGCTGTTTGGGGTTTTAGACTGGGTTTCTGTACAGCACTTTGTGACATCAGCTGATATAAGAAGGGCTTTATAAATACATTTGATTGATTGATGACTGGAGGACATTATTATCACCTAAGAGTGTTCTCTGAAAGTATTCAAGTATTATGTACACTTTGTAGAATTAAAAACAAGCACTAAGTGGGATTGATGAGATGTATTCTAATTTATTTATTCTAATTTCTACCATAATGTCCAGCCCACTCCCCATGGGCAGGTCCTATCCGATTCATGAGATGTATTCTAATTTATTTATTCTAATTTCTACCATAATGTCCAGCCCACTCCCCATGGGCAGGTCCTATCCGATTCATGAGATGTATTCTAATTTATTTATTCTAATTTCTACCATAATGTCCAGCCCACTCCCCGTGGGCAGGTCCTATTAGATTCATGAGATGTATTCTAATTTATTTATTCTAATTTCTAGCCAGCAGCATACCACCCTGCATACCACTGCTGGCTTGCTTCTGAAGCTAAGCGGGGTTGGTCCTGGTCAGTCCCTGGATGGGAGACCAGATGCTGCTGGAAGTGGTGTTGGAGGGCCAGTAGGAAGCACTCTTTCCTCTGGWCTAAAAAATATCCCAATGCCCCAGGGTAGTGATTGGGGACACTGCCCTGTGTAGAGTGCTGTCTTTCGGCTGGGACGTTAAACGGGTGTCCTGACTCTCTGAGGTCATTAAAGATCCCATGGCACTTATTGTAAGAGTAGGGGTGTTAACCCCGGTGTCCTGGCTAAATTCCCAATCTGGCCCTCAAACCATCATGGTCACCTAATAATCCCCAGTTTACAATTGGCTCATTCATCCCCCTCCTCTACCCTGTAACTATTCCCCAGGTCGTTGCTGTAAATGGGAACATGTTCTCAGTCAACTTACCTGGTAAAATAACATATAAAAAAGAATGTCCAGCCCACTCCATGTGGGCAGGTCCTATCAGATTCATGAGATGTATTCTAATTTGTTTATTCTAATTTCTACCATAATGTCCAGCCCACTCCCCGTGGGCAGGTCCTATCAGAGCCATGGCCATCACTGTTCCTCTGGTCATAATTTCTGCCTTTGCTACACTCTTCACCGTCATGTGCCGCAAGAAACAACAAGGTACGTTCCTTTTATCATTGATTTCATATAACTACACTTCATTTTACATTCAGTCTCCATTCTGTCTGTTTACCAAGTCTAAATTTTAAAGTATTCCAACATTTTCTTACATTATGAGACATTTAGTAGGCCAGTGCTACTGTGTCAATGCATTTCCTTTCCCTCTTTTATATGGAATTAATATTTTATTAATATGCCATCTATCCATCCATCCATTCAGAGAACATCTACTCCCATCTGGACGAGGAGAGCTCTGAGTCATCGTCTCACACCACAGCTCTGAATGCAGACAGGCCCTGGCCCCGGACCAAGGTGTTTRTCTGCTAYTCCACTAAGGACTGCCCCAAACACCTCGCTGTCATACAGAGCTTCGCCTTCTTCCTCCAGGACTTCTGTGGCTGTGAGGTAGGCACTAAGCTTCAGAAATAATGCTCATTGGAGCACAAGACCCCTTATCTAGATTATAGCTCCTTAGTTTAGCTCTATTAAGGGTTAACTAAGGGTTGGCTCAGGCCAGGGAATTGAATGTGAACTGACTAMATGGCAGAAGCTTGAAAGTCTGGAATGTGGGTTGTGTGCCACCTGCTGGCTAGTAGTCGAATTACTACTAGTAGTAGAGGAATACCTCAGTACATACTCAAGAATAGTTTATTATTCTGCAGTAATAATCCATAATAATGATAATAATATGAATATGCAATCGTTGCCTGACTATTGCTGTCTGTGGTTTAATTATTCCTAGAGGGGATGTTATTACACCTGTTATAACACCTCATACCTCTTTGATCCTCTGTATTGTGTCTTAGGTGACTCTGGACCTATGGGAGCACCTGCAGATCTGTAAGGAGGGCCAGATGTCCTGGCTGAGCCGGCAGATAGATGAGGCTCACTACATCATCACTGTCTGCTCCAAGGGCCTCAAGTACTACGTAGAGAAGAAAAAMCGCAGAGGGAAATCACCAGCCAGAACTTGCCCTGGAGGTGTTTGATTGATTTCATTTATTTGACAGTTGAACAAAAAATAATATATAGCCGGTTCATACATTTCATTGCAAGTTGTGGTTGTTTTAGGGAAAGGGCATACCTAGTCAGTTGCTCAACTGAATGCATTCAACYGAAATGTGTCTTCTGCATTTAACCCAACCCCTCTRAATCAGAGAGGTGCGGGGGGATGCCTTGTGCCACGTCATCGGCGCCCAGGGACCAGTTGTTGTTGAGGGTTAACTATCTTGCTCAAAAGTGTTCACCTTGCAGGCTCAGGGATTCGCTCTTAACCGCTCTTAACAAGCTAGGCCACCTGGCTCTACCTGTTTTACATACCTTAGTTAAATGCCCTGAATGTAAATCGCTCTGGATCAGTGTTGGGGAATGTTACTTTTATGGAAAGTAACTTATTACATTACTTTTGCGTTACCAAATACAAAAAMCCCTCTGAAGATACCTCGCGYGTGTTGGTCATTCATTWTTATGCCCAGTAGAGGGCGCACACCACCTTTAAATGGGCTGCATTATAGTTTACTGCCAGTAGCCTATTCTAACTCTGGGCTATACCAACTCAAGTAATAATGACAGATGCAATATATCCTTTACAATACTTAATATAAATTATTTTGTTGAATTATGTACACATGAGTAAATACATATATAACCACCTGGCCCAGTAAAAAGAGAGCTCAAATACAACTGGCCACCAATCTGTTTTACACACAGATACAAACTGGCCAGAGAGATCTAAAACTATACGATCACATTGTGTAATTGTAGTGCCCTTTTCTTTATATTTATCGTGAAGACGGAGCTGGAGAAATRTCCGTTCTTATCAACTGTGGATAACTTGATCACCTAACTAAGGTGTTATTATTACCAGACAGTAATTGGGGCACTCACCTGAACCCGACGATCCTGTGTTTACGTGTGAATCCTGCAAGTATCGTCAGTCAAGTAACATYTGTCCTTTTCTTCTACCAATTCAAAGTRATGTGAATACTTCCACAATAAAGGCTACTGTCTCTGCCGTCTCGCTAGCTATCTACCAGCTACCATGCCAGCTACCCGCCACAATGTTCATGCTGTAACGGGAAGCGTGTGACGAATGTAGCCTAGGATGGAGGAATTTTAATTTTTAATTTGCRTCAACAAAGAAAAAGGGAAATAATATTGTTAAAGTAACTGATTTCTTAAATTGACAAACTAATGTATTAGGTTACTCGTTACCACAAAAAAGTTATCTGAAGCCTCTAACGGGTTATATGTACCGCATTACCCCCAAMAATGCTCTAGAGAAGAACTCCTGCTAAATTACCAAAATGTAAGGATACCACAAAGTCACTGACTTATGTCCTTTGGGTTTGTTTTGGAGCAGGTGGTGGAGCAGCAGCTGCAGCAGCGAATGGAGCAGAGCTCTTCATCGTTGCCGTGGCAATGATCGCAGAGAAGCTTCGCGAGGGGTGCCAGAAAGACCAGGACCTGTCTCGTTTCATGGCCATCTACTTCGACTACTCCCACGAGAGCGATGTCCCCACCATGCTGAGCCTGGCTCCCAAGTTCAAGCTCATGGATCAGCTCCCTCAGATGTTCAGCCTCCTCCACTCTCGACAGCTCAGTTTACCAGAGCGTGAACAGCAGCCTCTCAACATCAGCAAGAGGAACTACTTCCGGAGCAAGTCGGGGCGGTCTCTATACGTAGCCATCTGTAACATGCACCAGCACATTTCTCTGGAGCCTGATTGGTTCGAGAGGCAGCTGATGCCTGCCCCCCCAGCCCCGCCTCCGAAGCAGCGTGATGCCGCCGGAACGTCTTCGTCATCATCACCTCACATGGGGAAGTTTGACTCTGGGCTGGTGCTCAATGAGGTTCTGTTTAAGTTGCCATCAGAAAGTGAGGGTACTCTGAAGAGGAATGTGCTGCTCACGTCTCTCCCACCCAACCTCAGTCTGGCCCACTGCTCCCTGGACAGACCTGTGGGGCCTGGGCCCGGCTCCAGCCTCTCTCAGGGGGAGATCGGGGGGCTGTCTGGGGCCTCATCTGGTCTGGGTCCTCTGGGTCTGGGGTCTCTGAGGCCTGTGGTCCCTCCCCAGGCTGGGGACGGCTCGGCCAGTCCTCCAGAGATGCCCAGGGACTCGGGGATCTATGATTCATCAGTGCCTTCCTCTGAGCTGTCCATCCCCCTCATGGAGGGCCTGTCACCTGACCAGGCTGACTCYTCCTCTCTGGCCGAAAGCGAATCATCTTCTTCCGGACTGGGTAAGACGAAAAGACTAAAAGACCAAAGACTAAAAAGGCCTAAAAGGATGTTGTATGACATTTTCACATACAAATAGTCATGAACCATAACTTCCATATGTGGTCATGAATCATAAATCAGATTGTGAATGAGTCAGATTTAAGGCCCATTGCCTAAAAATGCCTAAAATTATGTTGTATGACATTTTCACATTCAAATACAGCAGGACTGATAATGAACCATGGGTCAGATTGACAATGAGTCATGTAATTTGAATCAGAGATGATTCAGTCTTATGAGTCATGAGTCAGTCAGACTGACATCATAACAGAGTTTCTCAATCCACTCCTGAGGGACTCCTGGTCGTTTCACAGAATTGTTTTATACACCGTGTCCATATTCATAAGAATCAGTTCCTCCCTCCCACGCCCACAAATTGGGGAAAACAAACATTCTTTCCCATTGACCCCCATTGTAAAAGATCCAACTTCTTTGTCGATTTTATTATTATTTTATTTTTTTATATTAAAGAAAAAAACTAAAGATGCTGAAAAGCTGCTTTGTTGTTCAGTGTATATGTAACCAGGTCAAAASTCCTGACCTACGGTTCGCATCGCTCCCAAGTAGGGAAATGGCGCCTCACTCACTCACGTGGCTGCTAGCACCGTCATGAAAAGGGGCAATATTATGTTTTTATAAGTAGTGAGAACACTCGGGAGCAGGCAGTGTTGAAAAGTAATCTTTTGACATGTTGGACTTTTCTTAAATATAGTTTTGTAATTGACTGAAACAAGAAGACAACAAAAAAAGTGTGTTTGAAAAAAAGTTTTTGCTGTGAGCCAATGGAGTAACCTAGGTAACCACAGGTTGTTTTCCCCACAGGCGGGTGGAGGCCGTGACGTTCTATCTAATACCGACTAGGAGTATTCAGGGGTGGAAATGGAAAAAAGTCACTAATTCCCACCCCTTTCTCTGTTCCTCTAGTACACCTGAATCAACATGTTCAACTAATCATCAAGCCCTTGATTAGTTGAAACAGCTGTGCTACTAATAAATAGTATTTTAAAGTACTGTATTTTACATCTGGCCCATGGCCTGTTGCTAAAGTGACGTCATTTGTGTTGAATTATGTTTGTTGTGCCTCCAGAAGTTGCTGAATATCTCTTCATCTTGTGTGTCTCCAGGTGATGAGGAGCCACCTGCTGTCAGCTCTCTGCGCTGCGCCATGGCAACCATCTGTAAAGCTGAGCTCCACCAACAACATCTAAAGCAGTCTGAAGGACTGGGGCTCCCTCCTGTTCCTGTTCCTCCCTTGTAGTGAACGGAACAACAACTTTACATTACCTGGACACGCATAAAGACACTTTACTGCCTTCAATGACACTGCCTTGATACAGACCATCATCCTGAGTTGTACKAGCTATCTAAAACATTGGATCCCAAATGAACAGTGTACGGTAACCAAGCCCATGGATGTCAGTGATGTCATCCGCTTTGGAATCTCTGTGGACTTGTGGCTGATAGAACACTGAGGAATGATGATGTCATTGTTTTAGAACACAGAGGGTTTTGTGAATGTTCTAAGTTGTGTGAAGGCAAGGCGTTATTTAATCAAATGGTTGTATGTTGTTTTGCAGCGCTGTCCTGTATTTGTTAGTGGTCTAAAGGTGTTTATTTTAGACTAGGCCAGATCTTCCCTTTAAAACATCCCATACCAGGTTACTAGTTCACTAACACATCTGCTTCAACTCCTCTAATAATCATCAACCCTTGATTACTTGAATTAGGTGTGTTAGTGCTTGGCTTGAACAAAAAATCTGCSACTTCAACACCAGATGTAGTGTGTTTCTAACTGGGACAATTCCAGTGGTGATGACCATGCTCTTTTGCGTGAGAGAACGTTGGTTTGTTACTTATTTATTGAAAATTATGAAATATGAAATTACTTTTTAAGGATACAAGGTGCTGAAATTGTGTGTCAAAACACTTTTACATGTTTTTTTACTGTAGTTTTCACACCAATTTGTTTTACTAATAGAAAAGGTTTGACAACTCTTGTATAAGAGATCAGATAAATTGGGAGTACCTAGGGCTGTGGTGGTCATGACATTTCGTCAGCCAGTGTTTGTCAAGCAAATAACTGTCGGTCTCACRGTAATTGACCGTCAATTAACATAAACACATTTAGCATCTCCTGGTTTCCACACACAGCCTACAAGCCACTGGTGCAGACCTTTGGAACATCTACATTTTAAAAAGTCTAATAAATCCATGTAATAAAGCCTACACCTTCACAATAAATCCATTATTTATTTTAGACAGGTCTAAAGAAACATGATATGAAGAAAATGTAGTCTATTTCAGAAGAACTGAAGAGCATATTCTGAGTTGTCCTTATGTTAGGTCCTGATCTGGCTATGCAAAACGGCTGTGGGCTACAATAGTTAATTTAGCAGACAAAATTTGGTTAGAATTCCGTGGCATTATTTTATATTATGAAGAATACAATTGAACAAAGCTGAATAAAATAGAAAGGATTTTTTCTCCAAACGATTTGAGGGAGTGAACACGTGCTATTGTGTTTTGAGCGGTTAACAAACAAATAGGTACTCCTATATGCTTCATTTAGAGTTGTTAATGTAACTTTAGTTGTTATACAAACGTTGGGCTATATGTTTTGATTTTTAATACATTGTAAGGCTGCATGATGAGACTAATGATGATTTGAAAAAAGGTACTTGAAAGGCATGTGCTCTGCTTTGKKKTTTTTTTGCGCAGGCTGTAGCCTACACACTTCATCAGTCTCTCATTCACAATTTGACAAGCGCTTGACAATGCCTTGAATTTCCCAGGGGCATCCCCTTTGTGTGGCCGATGCACCCTAAAAAATGTTTTGTGCGTTTTGCGGCCAGTACCCGTTGTTCCTTTCTCCCTGATTGCTACATGCTTTGAAGCACCCCTCACTCACATGGCTCAGGTCTTTCTCACAGGCTACAAGTGAAGACAGAMACATCGGGAATGCAACTGCGCGCGTCCTTATCCAATTCAGAGGTACATATTGAACATATTGGAAGAACGTTCCACATTTACTTTTTGTCAACAAACAATATGAGTAGGCCTAAAGAACATCAAAATCACTAGCCTATGTCAATCTACTATCCCCCATAGTACAACAGTTGACTTATTCTATTCTGTGTGAGAAATAAATATTCCAAACATAGTCTGGGACAGTTGTGGGATGTGATAGATCCCAAATTAATACAACCACTAGCATCAAAAAAGCTTTTTTCACGCGATGAGACTGATGCAACAGATCAGAACGTTTAGCTTAAAATGTGATAAACTATTAGGCTATTTCTTCACATTATAAGTGCAGCAATTCGCACATGGCAGTAGGCTATAAGCGGAATGTTCCATTAGCGAGAAAACACCATTATCAAAAGTGACTTTCAAATGCTATTATGCATGTAATGATTTTATTATAAAGGTGCATTTTTATGCTGAAAATGTTCTTCCCCGAACTTGAAACTCACGCGCTGCTTATGTATGCCAGTTAGACTTTACACCTCTTGTAAAGCAGATTAATGTGCTTCATTTTAAGAAATTATTTGGCCACTTTAGATGTGTTACAAACCTTATCAAAACATATAGACCTATGGGCTAGGCTACATGAGGTGTGTAACTATGATTAGAAAAAGTCACAAAAAAAGGGGGATTGTTTCCTGCAATATTAGCCTATCAATATTAGTGATAGGCTAATATTGTCACCCATCAGACTATCCTTGATTTAATCTTGTCTTTACATATACTAAATAATATGTGTGAAATTTGTTTTGATTTAGAATGGATCATTATCATGCACCTGTCTCGAAACAGGGTCAGCAGGGGAAAAATACATGTCATCTATGCACTTAAATAGCGAATGGAGGACGCTTTTCCCCGTGTGGTTTATTTTCATGCCAGCCAGGTAGATTATACTCCTGTTGTAAAGATAAGCAAAATAAATGATAATGAGAAATAAATATAGTAGKCCTAGCCTATAGAAAGCTGATGGGATCCTCCTCTGTTTTCTCTCGCAATTGCATAGCCTATAGAAATGTTGCGCAACAGGAGCTCATGGGCTCTCATGAAGTGTTTGATTAGATTTTTKATAACATTTGCATTGATGTCAGAGTGATTAGATGGACAATAGAGGTTGCGGAGTACCAGGCAGTTAGCTATCTTGGTAGACTACTAATGACCATCAGCAGCATCAGAGCTTGGAGAAAGCCGGGGTTGCGGTAATATGGTCACCGCCCCAGGAGTAYCCACACTCTTTGATCATATATCTGACACCAGCAGTTCTGCTTTTTTTTTTGTCTCAATCAGAGGAGTGGACAGGGGTGTCCATTTTAGGAGCAATTTCATAAAATAAATGCCTTTATTTGAAACTTGGAAAATATACTGTTATTCAACTCTTAAAGAGAAAAATCGAATTCAGCCTTATGGGGTCTTCAGTATACAGCGCATTCGGAAAGTATTCAGACCCCTTGACTTTTTCCCCATTTTGTTAACGTTACAGCCGTATTCTAAAATAGATTAAATTAACAAATGTGGTCATCAATCTACACACAATACCCCGTAATGACAAAGTGAAAACAGGTTTTTAGAMATGTACAGAAAATGTACAGTAAATAAAAAACAGAAATACCTTATTTACATAAGTATTCAGCCCCTTTGCTATAAGATTTGAAATTGAGCTGAGGTGCATCCTGTTTCCATTAATCATCCTTGAGATGTTTCTACAACTTCATTGGAGTCCACCTGTGGTAAATTCAATTGCTTGGACATGATGTGGAAAGGCACACACCTGTSTATATAAGGTCCCACAGTTGACAGTGCATGTCAGAGATAAAACAAAGCCATGAGGTCGAAGGAATTGTCCATAGAGCTCTGAGACAGGATTGTGTCAAGGCACAGACCTGGGGAAGTATTGAAGGTCCCCAAGAACACAGTGGCCTCCATCATTCTTAAATGGAAGCAGTTTGGAACCGCCAAGAGACTTCTTAGAGCTGGCTGCCTGGCCAAACTGAGCAATCGGGGGAGATTGGCCTTGGTCAGRGAGGTGACCAAGAACCCAATGGTCACTCTGACAGAGCTCCAGAGTTAATCTGTGGAGATGGGAGAAATTTACAGAAGGACAACCTTATCTGCAGCACTGATCGAACATCTCTGGAGAGACCTGAAAATACCTGTGCAGCGACACTCCCCATCCAACCTGACAGGGCTTGAGAGGATCTGCAGAGAAGAATGGGAGAAACTCCCCAAATACAGGTGTGCCAAGCTTGTAGCGTCATACCCAAGAAGACTCRAGGCTGTAATCGCTGACAAATGTGCTTCAACAAAGTACTGAGTAAAGGTTCTGAATACCTACATAAATGTGATATTTCAAAAAATATATATATATACATTTGGACCATTTTCTAAAACTATTTTTGCTTTGGCATTATGGGGTATTGTGTGTAGATTTTATGAGGGGAAAAAAACTGTTTAATCAATTTTAGAATAAGGCTGTAACATAACAAAACGTGTAAACGGTCAAGGGTTTTAGTGCCAGTCATTTTTAGAGCTTTGTAAATATGCAAAAGTAGTTACATAAAATCTATTTTATTCCAGTTTTGTATAGTTTTTAGATTCTTCGTTTTTTTCTACATTATATACATACAGTGTACTGTTTTATAGTACTCTAATGTAGGAAATAAACATACATTGAAATAAAGTATTTTTTTCTTCTATTATTGAAAACTTTGATTCTAKCCTCGGACAACCAGGTCAAGAAGATGGGACTTGGAATGATGGCTCCACAAAACTAAATGTTTTTTGCTGCTCAAAAACTAAACATGAAGAACACAATCTGTTACAATATCATTTACACTCTTTATTTGGAAACAGAGACGTATATTTGATATGTTCCCAGTTGAAGTGCTATTTGAAGTGGTAGACTAATTGAGTGAGCAACTGATTTCCCTGTACAATACATATAAGCTTAGGTAGCAGACGTTAAAGAAACGGCTGAAACTAGATCCCCTAAATCAGGGTTCCCCAACTGGCAGCACGCTGTGGTTTCATTTGGCACTTCAAGTTTTCTGAGCAATAAATATATACGTATATTAAACTGAGTGTAGAAAACATTAGTGTGTGTGTGTATGTATGTGTGTGTGTATATATATATATATGTGTGTATGTATTATTTATAATTTTTTTATTTGAAAAATGTCAGCACGGTTTGAAATATTTTTGGGCGTCAAATATTACATATGTTTGGTCCTCTTGCGGTCAATTTGCAGTCTACATATTATTTATAATTATCTTCCGGCTCCCCGACAATCGGCGCAAGAAAAAATCGTCCGGTGGCTGAATGTAGTTGATGATCCCTACCCTACATACCGGTCTTGAAAAGATGAAAAACAACTGTCAGTGGAGGTTATTTCTTCTGCACTGTTCAACCAAACCAGTAAATGTGGAGGAGGAGTTCAGATGGATATTCCCTTTGTTAAAGCCGGGACTCGGCAGAGGTGACTGTAGCTCTGGGCCAAGTACACTTGCACGTGTATTGTAAATCCAAGGTCCAGGTCAAGATACACACCGGCAGTTATGATACAATGCATCCTATTATTGCATGTTTCAGTAACTGTCACATGTGGTGTCATAATGTTTGGGATAGAAGTAAACCTTTGTAAAAGCTATGCATAGTYATATTTCCTCCAACCTACAAATTAAGTCACATGTTTGTCTATTATAAACATGATGGCTTTCATTAGGACTGACAGTCACGCTTAAATTCAGTAGCAATATGGAAAGTGTATTAACCGTTAATAATCTTATTTTTTAGATGGTGTAGATTAGCTTCCAGTGGTGAATATAATGTACTATTCAAAAGAGACAATTGGTTTTAAGAGCGGATTAGAAATCACACCGATGACTACACTTCCTGTAGGCTTTTATTTACGAATGTAATTTTCCATGGTGTGCACTGTACTGTAATATCTCACTGTAAAAAAAAAAAAAAAAAACACTTCGGTCACACACACAAACATACACTGTTTATGGGCGGTGCTTGGAGCCGCGATACAACTCCACCGTGGACCATAATCTGTGTTCCGTGAGGCATCAATGCGTGAAACAACCGTAGGCACAGAAAAAAAGAAGCGTAACAGTTGATGGTTAAAAACAAAGCTAGACTATTTCAAGGGCGATACGTTATGTATGTAAATATTGGTGATTCAAAGTGAAAGTTTGTCATTGACGACCTGTTTTATTATACGCGGAAAAAGTAGTTTATTCTTTTTTAATCGGGACTGTTTGGAGTTTACAGTCTATGTATGACGATACGATTATATATTACTTGTTTCCTCGTTCGAAAAACGTTGTAGTTTTTTTGGAATACATTACAGTGGAAGAACTCTAATCACATGCAAACAAGCGATGGAAACAAAGACGTTTCAGGGTAAGATGTCTTTCGATTATAACTCAAACTCAACCAATCAGACTTGCCATAATTTCCATAAATGCAGTCAACACCAACTACAAACATGTTGTGATTTATTTGTTATATTTCTTGGGCTACATTGTATGGGATACACTGTATGGGGTAGAATGTAGGCTAAATAAACTGTTAACAGGATCTAAATCAGGAACTTTATGATGTAAACCTGAACCTGAGTGACATTGCGTAATAATCTTCTTTGCATGACATTGTAGAGTATAGTCAGTAGGTAATTCCTATGACCAACTGTAGCCTATATTTTAACTCAGTTTGTGTGGTGGTGGTGGATAGGGGTGAAGATGATGATGATGATGATGATGATGAAGTTTATAATTTTGCAACCTTTATCCCACATAAACATAGCTTCATTTGTCAATTCAGGAAAGCATTGCCAAGACAATTTTGTCCTTTTTATATTCAATCTCTCACATATTGACCCGAGTGATGTCAGAATGGGCTCATAATGAGGTCACTAAGAGTTCAAATGGCCAACTGTAGGAGCCTACTTCTAATTCTACTGTAGCTGATGGCTCAAGTTTCCCAAGTTGTCTGTGATTTACTGTGTGTGCCTTTCTGTCTACCAGCAGAGTCAGTCCTCAGGGTCAGACACTGGTGGCCTCTGGTACTTGTAATGTTTTGTCACATCTTTGGCCTCCCATTCATGGTCTTTAGGAGAGCAAACATCATCAAGGTGTCGGAATGCTGCTGTCTCTTTGTGGCCGGTATTGTCGCAACTTTCAGGAATCCCAGCTACTGCCTGGCAGTTTGGATTCTTCTTCTTCTTCACAGTTTCATTTGTTCCACTTCTTAGTATTGTTGTTTCTGTTCTATTCTCTCTCACCCATGTACATAGGACTATTGTCACATGTCGACAGAAAGGAGCTATAAAGGAACTGTTTGASTGTTCTCATCCATCTCGGCCATACATACAAGATGTTGTTTTTGATTGAGAAATAGGAATATTTCACTGGCTACGTTCAGTTGGTATTATAAACATCTACATTTCAACATTCAGTCAAAAGCCATGATGACAGACGAGGCGGACGGCTTTCATTTTCACATGTCGCATCTTTTTAATCAGCAGGTGTTGAGGACTCAACTATTGAGGCCTCAGTTGAGTTGTAGTAGTACCCTGGTTGTCTACACAGTGTCTCAGGCTTGTGCATACCAGGATTTGTGTGGTATGTGGGTGCTGGCAAATCAGGTTTTTGTCTGTGAACACATGGATTGAACTGAACAGGTCAGAGTTTTGAATGTGAACACAGAAGTGGGTGAACCCAAGCATGTGTACCAATTGGCACACTATTCCCTACTGTACATAGTGCACTACTTTTGATGAGGGAGAGAGGGCAAGGGAGAGTACCAGAGGACCAGCATGCTCACCCCTAATCCCCAACCTAATCCCCTTTCAATGTGGCAGAATAAATCATCTTTTGACATGGACTGACGGCCGCATTGCTCCTCTGAGGTTGGGGCTATCTCTACCCTCTCTCCACGTCCTCTTTCTCTCTCTTTCTATTCATCATCTATCTCTCTCTCTCTCACTCCCTCTCTCTCTCTCTGTTTCTCTTTCTATCTATCATCTCACTATCTCTCTCTATCCCTCTCTATCTGTCTCTCTTTCTCTCTCTATCCCTCTCTATCTGTCCCTCTCTCTCTTTTTCTCCCTTTCACACGTTCATGGCCAACGAGAGCCCTTCCCTGTGTTTTCTGCCTATGTTAGTAGTTTCTCACTGTCAGGCTTCCCTCAGTTCAGTCAGTCACTACCTACGGTTTTTCTCTATATTTGTCTATTTGCCACAGTGTCGATTAGAAAGTTTCCTATCTCTTCCTCACACACATGAGTTCACACACTCACTGAGTTCAGCATGGCCAGTGAGGTAATGGTAGATTTTGTGCAGGCCTGATTGCAGAGTGGCGGTGGGAATCACAGACAGAGTGCTGCTGGAAAGCTCCTCCAGAGGACTGGAAAGTTGTTGGAAGCTTCCAGCTTTCATGGTTACCACTCCCAACCATTTCCCTGCCTCCGACTCTACCCTTTCTCCCTCCCTCTCTACCCTCCCTCTCTCCCTCCCTATCTCCCTCCCTATCTACCGTCTCTCCCTTTCTCCCTGCCTCTCTACCCTCTCTCCCGCTCTCTCTACCCCCTCTCTCTCCCTCTCTACCCCCTCTCCCGCTCTCTCTCAGGGCAGAGGGTAGCAGTGTATTTAGTAGCGTGGGAACTTTATCCCTCCTAATAACGTTTTGTAATATTCCACTCTACTCTTCTCTTTACAAACAATCTCTATATATTTATTAATTTCCCCCCCAAAAGTCAAAAAAGTGGACAAAGCTTTTCTTCAGGGGAAAGACGGGGAGATTATTTTTACGGTTACTGTTACAGCTCTTCTTCTCTAGTTGAGGTTTAGATGGTAGTGAAAGTTCTAACAGTCAAAGAGGCAAGGTTATATTACGCCCTATAGTCTTAAATGAGGAAGAGACAGTGATGTAAAGTAACTACRTAAAAATACTTTAAAGTACTACTTAAGTCGTTTTTTGGGATATCTGTACTTTGCTATTTATATTTTTGGCAGCTTTTACTTTTACTCCTCTACATTCCTAAGGAAAATATATACTTTTTACTCCTTACATTTTCCTGGACGCCCAAAAGTACATTTAGAATGCTTAGCAGGACAGGAAAATTGTCAAATTCACSCACTTATCAAGAGAGCATTTTTATTTTATTTAACTAGGTAAGTCAGTTAAGAACAAATTCTAATTTTACAATGACGGCCTAACCTGGCCAAACCCTCMCTTAACCCGGACGACGCTGGGCAAATTGTGCGCCGCCCTATGGGACTCCCGATCACAGCYGGTTGTGATACAGCCCGGGATCAAACGAGGGTCTGTCATGACGCCKCTAGCACTGAAATGCAGTGCCTTAGACCACTGTGCCACTCGGGCCTCTGATCTGGTGGTCTCACTAAACACGAATGCTCCATTTGTAAATGATGTCAGTGTTGGAGTGTGCCCAAGGCTATCTGTATTTATGGTTTGCTTAATAAGGAATTTGAAATGATTTATAGCATTTACTTTTTACTTTTGATATTTTAACTATGTTTTAAACCAGATACTTTTAGACTTTTACTCAAGTAGTATTTTACTGGGTGAATTTCATTTTTACTTGAATCATTTTCTATTAACATATCTTTACTTTTACACAAGTATGAAAATTGGGTACTTTTTCCACCACTGGTAAGAGATTCATTCTGCCCATAAAAAGGACAGCTAGTACACAGCATGTTGTATACTATGCATTTCTTCAGTTGATAAGTGTCTTGTTTACTATGTATTACTATGGTATTGATATATTATTATATCACTATGTGTTAGCTCTTTCGAATTGGGGTTGTCCTTTGGGCTTGAACCATATGTGAGTCAATACTGTGTTCCCATAGGAAAATGGAGGCAGAGGGAGTTCTGAGAAAACATTGTGGTGCTTCAATGATATATCATGAGCTGGCCCTCCTAGCAGTTAAAGAGGGGAGCTGTGGGCAGTGTGAATCTGTCCCTCCCTGCCCACTATGGTACATTACTACAGTACATGTGCTGTCACCATGTTGAATACAGATGTCTCCATATCTGCCTTTGCCCTGCAGTGTCCATATCTGTGAGAACTCTCTCTCCTGCAACTAGAAAGTTATATTATTAATTTAATGAGCAACTGCCCCTAAAAACCAACGGCTAATTTAGAAAACAGTCTATATGGCATCGATATGAGTCAGAAACATTTATCTACTGTTAAAATTGACTACAAAGTGTAAATAGGATCATTTCAGTCAGAAAGTCAGTCTCATCCAACACTGAGTTTTGTGAGACTTGTGGYCGTGACTACATCACAACATAAATTCATGTTGGGTTTGTTTCAATCCTTCCCACATGCCGGCAGTTGACAGCACACAAGTAATCGTCAATTTGTAGTGCAGCTGCACGTGACACAATCATAATGCTGTGTTAGATTTAGGTTGACATTGGATATCCATATAGGGCTAGTTAGGGACCATCTGTAATTTACACAATGTACATGGAACAATATAGTACAATTCCTGTAGCTCCAAATGTCATTGACTTAAAAACCTCAAACCAGCTATAAATTGTAGAAATTAATTTACAAATATTGAAAACATTTAATGAGAGAACTAAAAGGTGTGCATCATAAAAATATTGTCTCATTTACATTGTGCAATTTATTGACAGTCCCTAACTATTTTATTTTATTTATTTTATTTCACCTTTATTTAACCAGGTAAGCCAGTTGAGAAMAAGTTCTCATTTACAACTGCGACCTGGCCAAGATAAAGCAAAGCAGTGTGACAAAAACAACAACACAGAGTTACACATAAACAAACGTACAGTCAATAACACAAAAGAAAATAAAAATTGAAAAATCTATGTACAGTGTGTGCAAATGTGGAAGAGTAGGGAGGTAGGCAATAAATAGGCCCTAGAGGTGAAAATAATTCCAATATAGCATTAATACTGGAGTGATAGATGTGCAGATGATGATGTGCAAGTAGAGATACTGGGGTGCAAAAGAGCAAGAGTGTAAGTAATAATATGGGGATGAGGTAGTTGGGTGTACTATTTACAGATTGGCTGTGTACAGGTACTAACTTTAGATGGCTGGTGGTTAGGATTTAGGTTGACATTGGATATCCATATAGGGTAGTTAGGGACCATCTGTAATTTAACACAATGTACATGGAACAATATAGTACAATTCCTGTAGCTCCAAATGTCATTGACTTAAAAACCTCAAACCAGCTATAAATTGTAGAAATTAATTTACAAATATTGAAAACATTTAATGAGAGAACTAAAAGGTGTGCATCATAAAAATATTGTCTCATTTACATTGTGCAATTTATTGACAGTCCCTAACTATTTTATTTTATTTATTTTATTTCACCTTTATTTACCAGGTAAGCCAGTTGAGAAAAGTTCTCATTTACAACTGCGACCTGGCCAAGATAAAGCAAAGCAGTGTGACAAAAACAACAACACAGAGTTACACATAAACAAACGTACAGTCAATAACACAAAAGAAAATAAAAATTGAAAAATCTATGTACAGTGTGTGCAAATGTGGAAGAGTAGGGAGAGGCAATAAATAGGCCCTAGAGGTGAAATAATTCCAATATAGCATTAATACTGGAGTGATAGATGTGCAGATGATGATGTGCAAGTAGAGATACTGGGGTGCAAAAGAGCAAGAGTGTAAGTAATAATATGGGGATGAGGTAGTTGGGTGTACTATTTACAGATTGGCTGTGTACAGGTACAGTGATTGGTAAACTGCTCTGACAGCTGATGCCTAATTAGAGAGGGAGATATAAGACTCCAGCTTCAGAGATTTTGCAATTCGTTCCAATCATTGGCAGCAGAGAACTGGAAGGAAAGGCGGGTGAAGGAAGTGTTGGCTTTGGGGATGACCAGTGCAATATACCTGCTGGAGCGCGTGCTACGGGTGGGTGTTGCTATGGTGACCAGTGAGCTGAGATAAGGCGGGCTTTACCTAGCAAAGACTTATAGATGACCTGAAGCCAGTGGGTTTGGTGATGGATATGTAGTGAGGGCAGCCAAA
>NC_036838.1:57407575-57418434 GCF_002910315.2 Salvelinus sp. IW2-2015
CGAGAGCATACAGGTCGCAGTGGTGGGTAGTATATGGGGCTTTGGTGACAAAACGAATTGCACTGTGATAGACTGCATCCAATTTGCTGAGTAGAGTATCGGAGGCTATTTTGTAAATGACATCGCCGAAGTCAAGGATCAGTAGGATAGTCAGTTTTACGAGGGTATGTTATTTAAAAAAAAATATATATTTTACCTTTATTTAACCAGGTAGGCCATTTGAGAATAAGTTCTCATTTACAACTGCGACCTGGCCAAGATAAAGCAAAGCAGTGCTACAAAAACAGAGTTACACATGGGATAAACAAACGTGCAGTCAATAACACAATAGAAAAATCTGTATACAAGGTGTGCAAATGACGTAAGGAGGTAAGGCAATAAATTGACCAATAGTGGCGAAGTAATTACAATTTAGCAATTTACACTGGAGTGATATATGTGCAGATGAGGATGTGCAGGTAGAAATGGTGTGCAAAAGAGCAGAAAAACAAATATGGGGATGACGTAGGTAGTTGGTTGGATGAGCTATTTACAGATGGGCTGTGTACAGCTGCAGTGATCGGTAAGCTGCTCTGACAGCTGATGCTTAAAGCTAGTGAGGGAGATATAAGTCTCCAACTTCAGTGATTTTTGCAATTCGTTCCAGTCATTGGCAGCAGAGAACTGTAAGGAAAGGTGGCCAAAGGAGGTGTTGGCTTTGGGGATGACCAGTGAAATATACCTGCTGGAGCGGATGCTGTGGGTGGGTATTGCTATGGTGACCAGTGAGCTGAGATGAGGCCGGAGCTATACCTAGCAAAGACTTATAGATGACCTGGAGCCAGTGGGTTTGGCGACAAATATGTAGCATGGACCAGCCAACGAGAGCATACAGGTTGCAGTGGTGGGTAGTATATGGGGCTTTGGTGACAAAACGGATTGCACTGTGATAGACTGCATCCAATTTGCTGAGTAGAATGTTGAAGGCTAATTTGTAAATGACATTGCCGAAGTCAAGGATCGGTAGGATAGTCAGTTTTATGAGGGTAAGTTTGGCAGCATGAGTGAAGGAGGCTTTGTTGCATAATACATTTCGCAAACAAAAATATATTTAAATACATTTTTCCAAGGTCGCACACCAGCCGGCTAAAGCTAATTGTCAAAATAATTTGTCTAACTCAACCCACCGTTGAACACAAACAAGAGACACCAACATCAAGCTACACCCCAAAACCAACTCACGTTTGAATTCATTCGTGGCCGCAAACATTTTAGTGATGAACCAAATCTAAAACCAGGCCAAATCAGGAAGTGCAGTCACTCTTTAACCTTTATATGTATTTAATAGACTATGAACTTGAAGCTGTGCTTCCTTGTGTGTTTGCTTGTCTCCTTGGTTAACACGCTGGTAAACAGCTGTGTGTGTATTCACTCAACTGAATCACGTTTTGAGACGATTATTTGAGTTTAATAGGCTCTGCCAAAGCAGTAATATAGTTTATTTTATAGTATATAGTAATATAGTATATGATATAGTATTATAGTAATATAGTAATATAGTATATTATATAGTGCTATGGTAATATATTATATAGAACTATAGTGATACAGTGTATTATATAGTACTATAGCAATATATTATATTATAAGGTAATATAGTATATTATATAGTACTCTAGTAATATAGTATATAGTAATATCTACATATCATGGTTGATGATGGGGGTAGTTGGGTACAGTAGTTGACTACAGAGAACTGACCTGGTTAACATCATGTATTTACCATCCACTCACAGTGATGCTGTAATGCTGTAAAGTCTCAGCCAGCCTACTGATAGGATATGGTGTGTGTGAGAAAGTTGTGCACACACAGCAGTAGTTACTAGGTGCTMGGAGAGGAGACAACAGCTGTTATCAGAGAGTGAGAGATAAGGACTTACTGTTTCAGGTAGTGTGTGCGTGCGTGTGTTCATGTGTGTGTGCACGTGTTAATTCTTACCAGCTCCGCATTGCACTCTCCTCTGGTTGTTACTCTCTGTTCTCTCATGGTATTGGTGGGCAGACCGGGCACCACCCATTGTGAACCAATCAAACTCCACCGCAGGGGATTGATTACATGTCACCTGAGTGTCCAGTTCCTCTGCCAGACCTTTATCACCAGTTGATAAGTTGGACCTCTGACTGTGGGTAGGGGATGAATAAAAATGAAGGTTGTGGTGTTGGATTACAGGGGGGTGATCGATGTGGGCCTATACGAATAGCCATGTTAAATAGATACAGGGTGATCCGATGTGGGCCTATACAGAATAGCCATTTTAAATAGATACAGGGTGATCCGATGTGGGCCCTATGACAGAAATAGCCCCATTTAAAAGATACCAGGGTGATCCGATGTGTGCCTATACAGAAATCCATTTAAATAGACACAGGGGTGATTTCCGATGTGGGCCTATAACAGCAATAGCCATTTAATATAGACACAGGGTGATCTGATGTGGGCCTATAACAGAATAGCCATTTAAATAGATACAGGGTGATCGATGTGGGCCTATACAGAATAGCCATTTAAATAATACAGGGTGATCCAATGTGGGCCTATACACGAATAGCCATTTAAATAGATACAGGTGATCCGATGTGGGCTATACAGAATAGCATTTAAATAGACACAGGGGTGATCCGATGGCCGCCTATACAGAATAACCATTTATATATACTGAACAAAAATATGAACACAATGTGCAACAATTTCAAACAATTTTATTGAGCTAGCTCAGTTCATTAAAGAAAATAAGTCATTTTAAATAATTCATTAGGCCCTAATCTATGGATTTCACATGACTGGGAGGGTGATGCCATGGTGGGCCCCTGAGGGCGTAAAGCCCACCCACTTGGGAGCCAGGCCCACTCACTGGGATCCAGGCCCAGCAATCAGAATTTGTTTTTTCCCACAAAAGAGCTTTATTACAGACAGAAATACTCCTCAGTTTCATCAGCTGTCCGGGTGGCTGGTCTCAGCCGATCTCGCAGGTGAAGAAGCCGGATGTGGAGGTCCTGGGCTGGTGTGGTAACACGTGGTGTGGTTTGTGAGGCCGGTTGGACATACTGCCAAATTCTCTAAAAACAACGTGTGAGGTGGCTTATGGTAGAGAAATTAACATTCAATTCTCTGGCAACAGCTCTGGACATTCCTGCAGTCAGCATGACAATTGCCACGCTCCCTCAAAGCTTGAGAACATTGTGTTTGTGACAAAACTGCACATTTTATGAGTGGGCATTTTATTGTCCCCAGCACAAGGTGCACCTTTGTAAGGATCATGCTGTTTAATCAGCTTTTTGATATGCACAACCCGTCAGGTGGATGGATTACTTGGCAAAGGAGAAATGCTCACTAACAGGGAGTAAACTTCAACATTTGAGAGAAATAAGCATTTTGTGCATGATTAACATTTCTGTGATCTTTTTATTTCAGCTCATAAAACATGGGACCACACTTTTACCATGTTGCTTTTATATTTTTGTTCAGTGTAGATACAGAACAGCCATTTAAATAGATACAGGGTGATCCGATGTGGGCTTACAGGTTACAGAATTGCCATTTAAATAGATACAGGCAGAGTATATGATCTTAGTGTAATATCTAGATTGAAGATGATAGCCTGGTTCTAGATGTGTTTATGATTAGCCCCTCTGACTATCATTGTGGAAGTTTGCTAAACATAAGCACATGCTACAGACCTGAGTTCAGTGCTGACTACCCAGCTAACAATTCTAGGGAGAGAGAATGTTTTTGTAATGTTACCGTAATGTTCCCCTAATGCTTGAGTGTCCAGTTTTCCATTAGTTAGGGGAACGTTCTATGTTAGTAAAAACCTTTGGAGAACCTTTTTAGC
Organism: Salvelinus sp. IW2-2015; assembly: GCF_002910315.2. Classification (NCBI taxonomy): domain Eukaryota; kingdom Metazoa; phylum Chordata; class Actinopteri; order Salmoniformes; family Salmonidae; genus Salvelinus; species Salvelinus sp. IW2-2015. The sequence goes on from NC_036838.1 coordinate 57,411,448, forward strand.
GTGTTTTGGTGTTAACATTCCCTTAATGTCAAATGGAACTTATCTAGACTATACAACATTAATGTTCTAGAAGTGTTTTATGGGACGTTGCACCTGTCCAGTTTTCTGTGGGTTAGGAGAATATTCCATMAACATCCCACCAAACATACACAGGACATGGTTGCCATGTTCTCAGAACATAAGATATGAAYGTTCTAGACAYGTTTCATGAGAACGTTGCAAAAACATTTGYATGTCCAAAGAAAAATTCCTTACTCATCACGTCTTGTGACTGTTGCCAATGTCGAAYGCCCTAACCACTGTCTCAATAAGGGATATCTCTAGGCAGGGGCGCAAGTTTCACTGGGGACGGTGGGGGCATGCCCCTCCCCACATTCTGAAATTGCATTTTTGTCCCCCACAGTTTTATCATTGAAATGTGATACAAAACGAGGCAACGGTGTGCTTACGGACCATGTGAACGCCTCAGAGCATAGGGTAGGCKGTTTGGAGTGTTTATTTTTTTTTATATAACAAATTATGTCCCCCCACTTCTAAAACCAAAGTTGCACCCCTGTCTCTAGGGCATGTGCTTATTGGGTCAGTATAGTTAGGCCCTGTCCAGAGGAAACCTAACCCCTCCTACCTAGGCACGTGTGTAGATCATAAATAACGTGATAGGTGTATGTGTAACCTTTATTTAACTAGGCAAGTCAGTTAAGGACAAATTCTTATTTACAATGACAGCCTACACCAGCCAACCCCAGACAACAATGGGCYAACTGTGCACTGCCCTATGGGACTCCCAATCACAGCCAGTTGTGCTACAGCCAGGATTTGAACCAGAATGTCTGTAGTGACACCTCAAGCACTTAAGACCACTGCGCCACTTGGGAGCAACAGGGTGAATCCACTTTGAAGTAAATCTCACTTCTGTTATTAAAAGTACACACATAGTGATTCATGAGTAAAAATTGTTAATATGCCCCACCAAAATTAGACAACTATACAGAAAGCTCTTAAACATTGTTGAACTAAGTAAATCAAATCAATGATGAGAGGAAAGTCAAATTAATTGATAACTGACACAGCCATTGTGGCGTATCAGGAAGAGCAGAATKCCATGAACCAAGAGGTCGTGAGTTTAAATCCCAGGTGAAAACTTTTTGAATAATAATTACTGTATGAATGAACATGCACAATGTAATCATGTTTGTCAAATATGCAAGTTAAAAGCACTGTGTGTGAGTATCCCTTGCCAACAGACAAAAAGAGCCTTGGCAACAGTAACARGGCGTGATGTGTGTTAGCATTTTTTGGGGGAGGGAGAACAATTCTTTGGAACCAACAGGCGAYGTCCTGACAACTGATGCACAGAAATGTTCTTGTAACGTTCTCATGAAACGTGTCTAGAATATTAATATCTTACATTCTGAGAACAACCATGTCCTGTGCACGCTTGGTGGGACGTTGATGGAATATTCTCCTAACCTTCAGAAAACTGGACACCGGAATGTTCTTGCAACGTACCCAGTGCGCAGGAAACAGATGTGAGTGGGGGGGTTAGCAGGCTTTCCTTTCCAGTTCCAGGTACAGTGAGAGAGGTCAGGAAACAGAGGATTGTCTCACAGTGCCCCTCCCTCTCTCTCTCTCTCTCTCTCTCTCTCTCTCTATTTCTCTCCCCACTAATCTCTACCTCTATTTATGTGTATCTTTCTCTTAGTAACATCCTTCATCAGGGTGGTGTTCAAATTAAACTTTCAAATGTTCCCTATAGCCTCATTTTCCCACACCATCTTTTAAAATTACAGCAGTACTCAGCAGACAGATATATATGTCTCCTTCAACAACGCTGACACAAAGGACTCTCAACTGCTAACTCCTGGCAATGGAAGCTTTTAGCAGTTTTTAAATCAGACAGAAGTGATAAAGCCAAGTTGACAGTTGCTCCTAGATAGTTTCCTCAGGGCCTGATGGCCAGGTGATGGAGCTCCAGTTTAGAGAGCGAGAGAGAGTTAGGGAAGTCCCCCAAAATGTAGCACCTCCAAGTTCATGTCCAACACAGAGGATAGAGGAAAAACAKTTTTCTATGTTGAATTTATGGTGTTTTCGATGTCCAATATACAGATTCAGAGGACGGAGAGTTTCAATCTGCATGAGAATCTTTAGACTGAAACACAAGTCTTCTAGTCTGTTCTCTCTCTAGCAGTTGCCTGAGGTTGCACGTTTTCAAGTCTTAGGTAAGACGAGCATGGTTCACCGAACCACCTCTGTTTTAGYCATGTGGTAATCTGGAAATGYAGACCCTCCTGCGTGTGCTRACCTTGTCAYGTGGTAGTATTTACAGGGTGTTTACAGTGGGCTCATAGGTTTTTTTTTACATGATGAAACCTTGTAATTAAAAGATGACTGTTAATGTTCTCAGTAATTAGTCTACACACAGATTCGCCATGCATCACGTTCCCATCTSATCATACTTTTCATGACGTATATCTCCCAAAAAATGAGGATGGTTCAATCATAGTAAACATATCACCTAAAATCTAAGAAGTATGTTTTCCTAGATTGGCTTTTGAAACCTGACAGTCACTTGTGCCTTGTGGGTTAGTTTTGTTTTATAGTGAACATTCGGCTCTCGACATATGCTTTTACTGGGCGTGGGGAGTTCTTCCAAGTCTGGTCACCTGTTGAGGAAAAAACTCCTGCGCCCAGTTTTTCTAAAGTTATCTGATCGGATTTTGGTTAACAGATAGGGCTCTTGAGTGGTGCAGTGGTCTAAGGCACTGCATCTCCGTGAAAGAGGTGTCACTACAGTCCCTGGTATGAATCCAAGCTGAATCACATCCGGCTGTGATTAGGAGTCCCATGGGGCGGTGCACAATTGGCCCAGAATTGTCCGGGTTTGGCAGGGGTAGGCCTTCATTGTAAATAAGAACTTGTTCTTAACTGATTTGCCTCGTTTATTAAAACATTTAAAAATGGATAGATATAGAACGGGTGTCCCCATTTCAAGTCAATGATATGCCGATTCTCATATCCTATGCATTTAATCCAATCAGACAACTTTTGAAAAACTGGGCCGTGATGAACAGGGAAAACTCCTGACCCTACTAAATCACAACTGCATTACCTTTCAGTGTAGACKAGACAATGGTTGATGTTGTGCACCTTTTGACCACCAGATGGCCCCAGAGGTTTGTTTTGACCATAGAGGCTCAACCATTATACTGTAGGGAACATGGCTGTATCATCTGCTCTTTCTAAACAGATGGAAACTGTCACCCTATTCTCATCAGGCTCMTGGCCATCCATTTCCAGGACTCATTGTACTTTCATCATTTTATCTAAAAGCCTTTTTAAATGTCATTATTTTGCATACTGAAGTGCTGTTTTGGCAAACCGCACTCCATGTTGTGTAGAGAAGCTCCTATATATGGTGCCCTTCCATGCACCCTAGCTGCCACCCACCCTTCCATGCACCCTACTGTACTCCAAATAGTCCCCTTCCATGCACCCTACTGCACCTCACATAAGTCCCTTCCATGCACCCTACGACACTCCTTTCATGCACCCGACTGTACCCCAAGTCCCTTCCATGCACCCTACTGCACTCCTTCCATGGTACCCTACTGTACTTCCATAGTCCCCTTCCATGCACCCTACTGTACTCCAATTGTCTCCTTCCATGCACCCTACTGCACTCCCTTCCATGCCCACCCCTACTGTAACTCCCATAGTCCCCTTCCATGCAACCTACTGCACTCCCATTTCATGCACCCGACTGTACTCCCATAGTCCCCTTCCATGCACCTACTGCACTCCCTTCCATGCACCCTACTGTCTACCCATAGTCCCCTTCCATGCACCCTACTGCACTCCCATAGTCCCCTTCATACATCCCCTACTGTACTCACACAGTCCCCTTCCATGCACCCTACTGCACTCCCCTTCCATGCACCTTACTGTACTCCATAGTCCCTTCCATGCACCCTACTTGCACTCCCCTACCCTACTGTACTCCCTTCCATGCACTCCCCATAAGTCCCCTTCCATGCACACTACTGCACTCCCCTAGTCCCCTTCCATGGTACACTACTGTACTCCCGTTCCATGCACCCTAATGTACTCCCCTTCCATGCACCCACTGTACTTCACTTCCATGCACCCTACTGAACTCCCATAGGCCCCTTCCATTACTCCCCTACTACAATGGCCCTTCCATGTCCCTCCTGTACTCCCCTTCCCATGTACCCTACTTGTACTCCCCTAGTCCCTTCCATGCACACTACTAACACCCTTTCCCATGCACACTACTTACTCCCCTATACTCTCCATGACCGCTACTGTACTCCCATAGTCCTCTCTAAATGTACACTACTGTACTCCCCTAGTCCCTGGGTTTATATTAGAGGTCGACCGATTAATGGGAAGGCCGATTAATTAGGGTCCGATTTCAGAGTTTTCATAACAATCGTAAATGGGATAAAAAAAAAAAATACACCTTTATTTAATCTTTATTTAACTAGGCAGCAGTCTTAAGAACCACATCTTATTTTCAATGACGGCCTAGACGTTCTTCTGCAGAAGACAGATTTTTAACCTTTCAGCTCGTGGTGGATCTAAATCTTGCAACCCTTACAGTTAACTGGCCAATGCTCTAACACCTGATTTACATCGCAACTCCACGAGGAGGCCTGCCTGTTACGCGAATGGAGTAAGCTTAAGGTAAGTTGCTAGCTAGGTATTAAACTTATCTTATAAAAACAATCATCAATGACTGTCATTGCTCCAATGTGTCCTTAACAATAAACATCAATGGCCTTTCTTTAAAATCAATACACAAGTATTATTTTTAAACGCTGCATATTTGCTAAAAGAAAATCAGGTACAAGGCATATTAACCAGGTGAAATTGTGTCATTTCTCTTGCGTTCATTGCATCGCAGAGTCAGGGTAATGCAACAGTTTGGGCCCTGGCTCTTTTGCGAACTAATTTGCCAAAATTTTACGTAATTATGACATAAACAATTGATAGGTTGTGCACTGTAACAGAATATTTTAGACTCAGGATGGCCACCCCGTTAGATAAAATACGGAACGGAATTAAACCGTTTTGTTTCGAATGGTGATAGTTTCCGATTAGTCAAAGGTATACTGGTTTATGAGAGAAATGAGTCGATCCTATTAATTCCTTAAATAACTTGCGGCTGAACTGGTGGGAAAAGGGGTTTCCTTCGTTATGTTTACCGTTCATAGTCTTCCATAGAGAATGTCTTGACTACTTCAAATAAGGTCTGTGTTTCGCGTAGGAGCAGACTGACAGGGGATCCATGCAGACAAGCTCTGCTTTCTGCACTACAACCTAAAACTTCTTAACTGGGAAATTGAAGAGACCCCATGGAAAGCTAGTGGGTTGTTTAAACATATGTTCTATGTTGATTGAGGACTAAATTATTTTATTTATGTATTGATATTAATTAAATGAAAAGTGTTCATTGTTCATTTCAGTATTTGTTGCAATTGTAAATTATTACAAAATGTGTGTGTTGGTATGATATATATATATATATAATATATATATATAATATATATATATATATATATATAATATATAAATAAATAAAAATTATCGGTATTTGGCTTTTTTTGTCCTCCAATAATCGGATATGGTATCGCGTTGGAAAAATCATAATCGGTCGACCTCTAGTTTTATATTAACACAAATAAATGTGCTATATGTAATCCTTTAAAAGCAAAATAAAGGAAAGCTCCATAACTAAAATGAGGCAAATGTCAGGCAAAATCTGGAGTGTTTGCCAAAACAGCACTTCAGTATGCAAAATAATGACATTTAAAAAGGCTTTTAGATAAAATGATGAAAGTACAATGAGTCCTGGAAATGGATGGCCAGGAGCCTGATGAGAATAGGGTGACAGTTTCCATCTGTTTAGAAAGAGCAGATGATACAGCCATGTTCCCTACAGTATAATGGTTGAGCCTCTATGGTCAAAACAAACCTCTGGGGCCATCTGGTGGTCAAAAGGTGCACAACATCAACCATTGTCTGTCTACACTGAAAGGTAATGCAGTTGTGATTTAGTAGGGTCAGGAGTTTTCCCTGTCATCACGGCCAGTTTTTCAAAAGTTGGTCTGATTGGATTAAATGCATAGGATATGAGAATCGGCATATCATTGACTTGAAATGGGGACACCCTTCTATATCTATCCATTTTAAATGTTTTATAAAACGAGGCAAATCAGTTAAGAACAAGTTCTTATTTACAATGAAGGCCTACCGCTGCCAACCCGGACAATTCTGGGCCAATTGTGCACCGCCCCATGGGACTCCTAATCACAGCGCGGATGTGATCAGCTTGGATTATACCAGGGACTGTAGTGACACCTCTTCACGGAGATGCAGTGCCTTAGACCACTGCACCACTCAAGAGCCCTATCTGTTAAAAAATCCGATCAGATACTTTAGAAAAACTGGGCGCAGGAGTTTTTTCCTAACAGGTGACCAGACTTGGAAGAACTCCCACGCCCAGTAAAAGCATATGTCGAGAGCCGAATGTTTCCTATAAAACAAAACTACCACAAGGCACAAGTGACTGTCAGGTTTCAAAAGCCAATCTAGGAAAACATACTTCTTAGATTTTAGGTGATATGTTTACTATGATTGAACCATCCTCATTTTTGGGAGATATACGTCATGAAAAGTATGATAGATGGGAACGTGATGCATGGCGAATCTGTGTGTAGACTCATATTGACGAACATTAACAGTCTTTTATTACACGGTTCATCATGTAAAAAAAAACTATGAGCCCACTGTAAACACCTGTAATACTACACGTGACAAGGTAGCACACGCAGGAGGGTCTCATTTCCAGATTACCACATGCTAAAACAGAGGTGGTTCGGTGAACCATGGTCTTACCTAAGACTTGAAAACGTGCAACCTCAGGCACACTGCTAAGAGAGGAACAGACTAGACAGACTTGTTGTT
>NC_036838.1:57418459-57423991 GCF_002910315.2 Salvelinus sp. IW2-2015
TTCCATGCACCTACAGCACTCCCATAGTCCCCTTCATGCACCTATGCACCCCTTCCATCACCTACTGTACTCCCTAGTCCCTTTCTTTTGTTTTTTTTACATGCAACCCTCTGGACTTACCCAATAGTCCCCTTCATGCACCCTACTGCGTACTCCTCGTTCCATGCACCCTACTGTACTCCCATAGTCACCTTCCATGAATAGTAATCCATTGTTTTGCACCCTACTCACTCCTTCATGCACCCTACTGTACTCCCATAGTCCCTCTGCACCTACTGCACGTCCCCTTCCAGCACCCTAGTACTGCCAGTCCCCTTCCATGCACCCTACTGACTCCATAGTCCCCTTCCATCACCCTACTGTCCTCCATAGTCCCCTTCCATGCACCCTACTGTACTCCCATAGTCCCCTTCCATGCACCCTACTGGCACTCCCCTTCATGCACCCGACTGTACTCCATAGTCCCCTTCCATGCACCCTACTGCACTCCCCTTCCATTGCACCCTACTGTCGCTCCCATAGTCCCCTTCCATGCACGCCTTACTCCGCATAGTCCCTTCATGCACCTACTGGTACTCCATAGTTCCCCTTCCATGCACCCTACTGCAGCTCCTCTTCCAGCACCCTACTGTACTTCCCACGTCCCCTTCATGCACCCTACTGCCACTCCCACCCTACTGTCACTCCCCTTCCATGCACCTCTAGCTGCACTCCCATAGTCCCCTTCCATGCCTATCACTCCTACTGCCATACTCCCCTAGTCCCCTTCCATGCACACTACTGCACTCCCCTAGTCCCCTTCCATGTACACTACTGTACTCCTGTTCCATGCACCCTACTGCTCCCCTTCCATGCACCCTACCTGTACTTCACTTCCATGCACCCTACTGAACTCCCTAGGCCCCTTCCATACTCCCCTAATCCCCTTCCATGTCCCTCCTGTACTCCCTTCCATGTACCCTACTGTACTCCCCTAGTCCCTTCCATGCACACTACTTTACACCCTTTCCTATCTACTCTTCTCCCCACTACTATACCCTACTGTACTCCCATAGTCCTCTGTAACATACTGTACTCCCTAGTCCTGGGTTATATTAGAGGTCACCGATTAATCGGAAGGGCCGATTAATTAGGGCCGATTTCAGAGTTTTCATAACAACTCGGAAATCGGTATTTATTGCGACCGATTGCCGTTTTTTTTTTTTTTTTTTTACACCTTTTTAATCTTTCTTTAACTAGGCAAGTCAGTTAAGAACACATTCTTATTTTCAATGACGGCCTAGGAACGTTCTGCAGAACGACAGATTTTTAACCTTGGTCAGCTCGGGGGATCTAAATCTTGCACCGTTACAGTTAACTAGTCCAATGCTCTAACACCTGATTACATTGCATCTCGACGAGGAGCCTGCCTGTTACGGCGAATGCAGTAAGCTAAGGTAAGTTGCTAGCTAGTATTAAAACTTATCTTATAAAAACAATCAATCAATGACTGTCATTGCTCCAATGTGTACTTAACTCATAACATCAATGCCTTTCTTTAAAACCTGTTATGCCTGCCGCCCGACACCGGTACATGTATGACAACATTCCGCTCAACGTGCAGGGCGCGGAAATTCAAAATCTACTGTTTTTTTTTAAATTATTTAACTTTCACGCACATTAACAAGTCCATACGCAGCATTTTGAAAGATAAAACATCTTGTTGAAATCCGACCAACAGTTCCGATTTTTTTAAATGTTTTACAGGCGAAAAACACCACGTAATATTTATGTAGCTCAACACCAAATACAAAAGACAGGACAGACATTGTTTCACACGCAACGGTAGGCATGGCAGGTGCATGGCACAAAGCAGACTAACTAACGCTAGAACCAACCTGAATACCTAGAAAAAACTCCCTCAGATGCGAGTCCTATAAATGTTACACAATAAACTTCATGTTTGGTTCGAAAAAGGTGTGCATATGTTTGAGCTATAAATTGCAGGTTTACATTATGCTACCATCATAGCTACGCATCAGAAATCACAAACGGGAGGTTGCAGAGGTAAATACAGACACCAACGTCAACTACCTAATTACTCATCATAAAACATTTCGAAAAATATATGGTGATAGCTCCTGAAAGACAAAGATCTTGTGAATAACAGCCAATATTTTCCAATTTTTTTTAGGTGTTTTTACAGCGAACACAATATTCGTTATAGTTGCTACTGACAATAGCTAACACACACAGCAGCATTGATCAGGGCAAACGGTTACGGTAGCACAGTTCGACAGATATATGAAGATAGCTCTCCAAATTGGGTCTTATCTTTGTTAATCTTCCATCAGATGGTTAGGTAACCAGGGGTCCCTTTGTTCAGAACCGGTCTGTTGTTTGGATCCAGACGATCAATATTTCCCTCTTTGATTAGCAAGCACACTGGCCGTGCGGCAGCTAACCTTCCTCTTGAACAAATTCATGCAGACGCATCACGTCTAAAGTCCCGAATACGAGTTTTCAATAGAATTCAATTAAACGTATATTGAAAAACATACTTTAGGGATGATATTGTGAATGTATCAAATAGAAATCGAAGCCGGGATCATATTCACCTAAAGCGACGGTTTTCCGAGAGGCGTTCCAGGTCCAACTTCGCGCCTTCGGAAAAAAAATTATGGCGTACCTGCTCATCCAGGAGGTGTATTCACATCCCAGACAAGATTTAATCAAGTCGATTTCTGCTCTCACTTCAGCTTGACACCCAGGGGAAGGTGTTGACGTGTTTCTATTATCGCCATGTAGACATGCCCCTTTTTAGACAGCTCTTGAGACGAGGACGCTCGCTTTTGGAAATTCTCACTTCCGGATAGGAAATGGGCTGGTAAAAAGAGTTCTGTTTCACTTAGAGAAATAATTCAAACGGTTTTAGAAACTAGAGAGTGTTTTCTATCCAATAGTATAATAATATGCATATTGTACGAGCAAGAATTGAGTACGAGCCGCGTTTGAAAATGGTCACGCTCTTTCCAGTTACTCAATACGCCCCTGCGCCATAACTTAAATCAATACACAAGTAATGATATTTTTTAAACCTGCATTTTAGCTAAAAGAAATCCAGGTTAGCAGGCAATATTAAACAGGTGAATTGGTGTCAATTGCTCTTGCGTTCAATTGCACGCAGAGTCGGGATATGCAACAGTTTGGGCCGCTGGCTCTTTGCGAACTAATTTGCCAAATTTTACGTATTATGACATAACATGGAAGGTTGTGCAATGTAACAGGAATATTTAGACTCATGGATGCCACCCGTTAGAAAATAGCGGAACGGAATAAACGTTTTGTTTTCGAGGTGATAGTTTCCGGATTAGTCAAAGGTATTGGTTTAGAGAGAAATAGTCGAGCAAATGTCAGGCAAAATGAGCGTTTTGCGCGTAGGGTGCATGGAAGGGGACTATGGGAGTACAGTAGGGTGCATGGAAGGGGACTATGGAAGTACAGTAGGGTGCATGGAAGGGGAGTRCAGTAGGGTGCATGGAAGGGGAGTACAGTAGGGTGCATGGAAGCATAATTCTAGAACTGTCCTAAGAGAGAATAGTGAGTCACAGATAGAGCCTGTTGAGTTGGCAGTGGGCTCATTAGACCCCAGGCCATTTATGGTAATTTCCTGCTCAGTTGCTAGCTCAGCTGTCTCCTAGGGGACTGAGAGGGGTCTATTGCAGTACACTAGCACATCAGGAGGACCATGACTCCAAGATCAGATGCCTTGTATTGTTTCATGATATCTTTATTGTATTTTTATTGTGTATGGATGCCAATTTGGCGGGAATTAGAGAGATGTTTTTCAACCTGTTGCTTCCCTACTAAAGGAAATGTGGGCRGCGATCTTATCCTGCAAGGGCCTGTGTGGGTGCAGGCCTTTTTGTCCAGCTAGTCAAAGCAGTTACGTGCAACGAGTAGGAATGGACAAGGGCAGGTCTTTTCTCTGTCTAAAGCGGAAACACACCTGATTCAGCAAATAAAGTTATCATTGAAAACTGTGTTTGGTTGACCTGACATTTGCTCATCTTTAGTTATGGAGCTTTCCTTTATTTTGCTTTTAAAGGATTACATATAGCACATTTATTTGTGTAATATRAACCCAGGGGACTAGGGGAGTACAGTAGTGTACATTTAAGGGGACTATGGGAGTACAGTAGGGTATATGGAAGAGGACTAGGGGAGTACAGTAGTGTGCATGGAAGGGGACTAGGGGAGTACAGTAGGGTACATGGAAGGGGAGTACAGGAGGGTACATGGAAGGGGACTAGGGGAGTACAGTAGAGTGTATGGAAGGGGCCTATGGGAGTACAGTAGGGTGCATGGAAGGGGACTAGGGGAGTACAGTAGGGTACATGGAAGGGGAGTACAGGAGGGTACATGGAAGGGGACTAGGGGAGTACAGTAGGGTGTATGGAAGGGGCCTATGGGAGTACAGTAGGGTGCATGGAAKGGGAGTACAGTAGGGTGCATGTAAGGGGAGTACAGTAGGGTGCATGGAAGGGGTGTACAGTAAGGTGCATGAACAAGGTCTAGGAGAGTACGGTAGGGTGCATGGAAGAGGACTAGGAGAGTACAGTAGGGTGCATSRAAGGGATGTACAGTAGGGTGCATGGACGGGGAGTACAGTAAGGTGCATGGAAGGGGGCTATGGGAGTACAGTAGGGTGTGTATGGATGATGGGAGTAGGGTGTGTTTGGTTGATTAGCTGAATCAGGTGTGTTTCCGCTTTAGACAGAGAAAAGACCTTCCCTCTCAACGGCCCGTTGTTGATAAGATTGTCCATTCCTACTCGTTGCACCAAGGAGATCACATTAATGGGCTGTAGTATTTTTATATAATGGATAAAGAAAATCCACACTCATCATCTCTCCTGCTGTATGTATTTTTTAGGTTGGCATTAATCAGTGTGGTCTGGGTCATTGATCAGTGTGTTCTGGGTCATTGATCAGTGTGTTCTGGGTCATTGATCAGTGTGTTCTGGGTCATTGATCAGTGTGTTCTGGGTCAATGACCCAGCCAATGACCCAGCCCACACTGATCAATGACCCAGCCACACTGATCAATAGACCCAGAACACCACTGATCAATGACCAGAACACCACTGATCAATGACCCAGAACACACTGATCAAGACCTGACCCATGAACACACTGATCAATGACCCCAGAAACACACATGATCAATGACCCAGAACACACGTGATCAATGACCCAGCCACACACTGATCAATGACCCAGCCAACACACTGATCAATGAACCCAGAACACCCACTGATACATGACCCAAGAACCACACTGATCAATGACCCAGACACACTGATCAATGACCAAGAACACACTGATCAATGACCCAGAACACACTGATCAATGACCCAGAAACATCACTGATCATGACCAGAACACACTGATCAATGACGTGCCAGACACCACTAGCATCAATGACCCAGAACACCACTGATCAATGAACACCATGACCGACACACTGATCAATGACCCAGAACACACTGAT
>NC_036838.1:57424512-57453120 GCF_002910315.2 Salvelinus sp. IW2-2015
CTGAGGGGATTTCAGCCTGACTGCGATGATGGGTGACGGGGCATCTCCTGTCTCACTATCAGCGAGAGGATGTGATTTATCATCAACACCTGGTGTCAGAGAGCCTGTCTGGTCTGTGATCTCAGGTTAGAGTGGTCTTATCATAGCTCCTCTGCTATAACCTCTGACCTCTAGGACCTCTAGAACTGTGGGAAAAGAACTCAGCGGATAAGACAGGACAAGAGTCCCACATGAAAAAATACTATAGTATACTATGGTATAAATACTACAGTATTCACTGTAGTGATTTTGCGGACTTTACTGTAATATTCACTCTATTGTTTTTGTGGACTAAAGTGAATACTGTAGTATTTACTGTAGTTTACTGTAGTATTTACAGTTAACTATACTATAAATACTGTAGTAAAGAACCGTAGTATATACTGTAGTATTTATAGTGGTGTTTTTGCAGACATTATTGTAGTATTCTCACCTATAGGTGGCACAAATTGGCATATGGGGGTGGGGAATGGATAGGGAATACGCACAAATACTGTAGTTAAAGTGTAGTATGTTTTTGCAGATATTACACAGTGTTTTTTTTGTGGACAATACTGTAGTATTTACTATAGTATTCTACAGTATATTACAAAATTCTGTAGTAACTACTACACAAGATCGAGGTATACTAAAGTGTGTAGTATAGTATTATACAGTGTACTACAGTTTACTACAAAATTCTATAGTAAGTACTGTAGTATTCTATAGYAAACTGTAGTATTTCTTCATGTGGGGTGGAACACATCTGATCATGTTTAGTTTAGGCTGTGGGAACATCTCTCCACGGGGGTTTGTGTCTTGGTTTTCATGTTCAGAAAAGAGAGACTGTAACAGAAAGAATTACAATTCGTATTATAAATGATAAATTTGCAAAACGTACAAAATGATATGAAATTTGAACATTTTTAGCTAGCTAATAGTACCCGCAAAACACCAGTCACAACGTCAACAGTGAAGAGGCGACTCTGGGATGCTGGCCTTATAGGTAGAGTTCCTCTGTCCAGTGTCTGTGTTCTTTTGCCCATCTTAATCTTTTCATTTTATTGGCCAGTCTGAGATATGGCTTTTTCTTTGCAACTCTGCCTAGAAGGCCAGCATCCAGGAAACGCCTCTTCACTGTTGACGTTGTGACAGGTGTTTTGCGGGTACTATTAGCTAGCTAAAAATGTTCAAATTTCATATCATTTTGTACGTTTTGCAAATTTATCATTTATAATACGAATTGTAATTCTTTCTGTTACAGTCTCTCTTTTCTGAACATGAAAACCAAGACATAACTAAAAGTAACTAAAGTTTGTGCTGTTCTGTGAAGGGAGTAGTACACAGCGTACGAGATCTTCAGTTTCTTGGCAATTTCTCGCATGAAATAGCCTTAATTTCTCAGAACAAGAATAGACTGACAAGTTTCAGATGAAAGTACTTTGTTTCTCGACATTTTGAGCCTGTAATTAAACGCCACAAATTTGCCTGATGCTTAGATACTCAAACTAGTCTAAAGAAGGCCAGTTTTATTGCTTCTTTAATCAGAACAACAGATTTACGTTGTGCTAACATAATTGCAAAATGGTTTTTCTAATGATCAATACTTTAAAAGATAACTTGGATTAGATTAAACACAACGTGCCATTGGAACACAGGAGTGAGGGTTGCTGATAATGGGCCTCTGTACGCCTATGTAGATATTCCATACAAAATCAGCCGTTTCCAGCTACAATAGTCATTTACAACATTAACAATGTCTACCTTATTTCTGATCAATTTGATGTTATTTTAATGGACAATTTTTTTTGATTTTCTTTCAAAAACAAGGGACATTTCTAAGTGACCCCAAACGTTGAATGGTAGTGTATATTTAACCTTTATTTAACTAGGCAAGTCAGTTAAGAACAAATTCTTATTTTCAATGACGGGCCTATCAAAAGGCCTCCTGCTGGCCCTGGAGAAGAAGACTGGACGTTTTACATGTTCCTATCCAATATGTTTTTTTGTTTGTTTCTTTGCGTTGTTTGTAACTTGTTTTTTAACTTATTTTGTACATGATGTTAATGCTAACCGTCTCTTATGACAAGAAAATCTTCTGGACATCAGAAACTGCGATGCTTACCACGAACTGGCAGCATACTTTTTTTTCCTTTAAGGAGTCCGACGAACCCGACGTGAATGACGTACTGCTTTCCTGGGCACAGGCCCAGATCACCGTCATTTGCGTGAAGAGAAGGCGAAGAAAAAGGGGCCTTTTGAGAATTCGTAGGCGATCAAATAAACCCCCACTGCCTTCCATTCTGCTAGCAAACGTGCAATCTTTGGAAAATAAAATCGATGACTTAGGCGGAAGATTAAACTACCAACGGGACATTSAAAAATGTAATATGCTTCACAGAGTCGTGGCTGAACGACGACATTATCAACATACAGCTGGCTGGTTATATGCTGTATCGGCAGGATAGAACAGCGGCGTCTGGTAAGATAATGGGCGGGGGACAACATATTTTGGTAAATAACAGCTGGTGCACGATATCTAAGGAAGTCTTGAGGTTTTGCTCGCCTGAGGTAGAGTATCTCATAAAAAGCTGTGGACCACACTATCTACCTAGAGAGTTTTCATCTGTATTTTTCATAGCTGTCTACATTCCACCACAGACTGATGCTGGCACTAAGACCGCACTAAATGAGCTGTATTCCGCCATAGGCAAACAGGAAAATGCTCACCCAGAGGCGGCGCTCCTAGTGGCCGGGGATTTTAATGCAGGGAAACTTAAATCGGTSTTACCTAATTTCTATCAGCATGTTAAATGTGCAACCAGAGGGAAACGAACTCAGGACCACCTTCACTCCACACACAGAGACACATACAAAGCTCTCCCTCGCCCTCCATTTGGTAAATCTGACCATAATTCTATCCTCCTGATTCCTGCTTACAAGCAAAAATGAAAGCAGGAAGCACCAGTGACTCGATCAATAAAAAAGTGGTCAGATGAAGCAGATGCTAAGCTACAGGACTGTTTTGCTAGCACAGACTGGAATATGTTCCAGGATTCCTCTGGTGGCATTGAGGAGTACACCACATCAGTCATTGGCTTCATCAATAAGTGCATCGATGATGTCATCCCCACAGTGACCGTACGTACATACCAGAAGCCATAGATTACAGGCAACATCCGCACTGAGCTAAAGGCTAGAGCTGCCGCTTTCAAGGAGCGGGACTCTAACCCGGAAGTTTATAAGAAATCACACTATTCCCTCCGATGAACCATCAAACAGGCAAGCATCAATACAGGACTAAGATCGAATCGTACTACACTGGCTCTGACGCTCGTCGGATGTGGCAGGGCTTGCAAACCATTACAGACTACAAAGGGAAGCACAGCCGAGAGCTGCCCAGTGACACGAGCCTACCAGATGAGCTAAACTACTTCTATCCTCGCTTYGAGGCAAATTACACTGAAACATGCATGAGAGCACCAGCTGTTCAGGAAGACTGTGTGATCACGCYCTCCGCAGGCGATGTGAGTAAGACCTTTAAACAGATCATCATTCACAAGGCCGCAGGGCCAGACGGATTACCAGGATGTGTACTGCGATTTATGCGCCTGATCAACTGGCAAGTGTCTTTCATGACATTTTTCACCTCTCCCTGAGTCGGAGTCTGATACAATGATTAACATGTTTATAATCAGACCACATAGTCCTGTGCCCAAGAACACTAAGGCACCTGCCTAAATGATTCTTTACCGACCCGTGCATCACTTCTGTTAGCCATGAAGATTGCTCATTCGAAGGCGTGGTCAGTGGCTCACAATCAACATATTATCCCATAACCACTACAATATGCATACCGCCTAACAATCACAGATGATGCAATCTCTATTGCACTCCACACTTGCCCTTTCCCACCCTGGACAAAAGTTAACACCGTATGTAGAATGCTATTCATTGCTACAGCATATAGTGCCTCAAAGGCTCATCAATGAAGCTAGGGACCCTGGGACTAACACTCCAGCTCTTGCACTGGATCCTCTGGACTTCCTGACGGGCCCGCCCCATGAGGTAATGGTAGGTTAGCAACACATATCGCAACGCTGATCCGTCAACCACAGTGGGCGCCCTCAGCGGGTGTGTGCTTCAGTGCCCTCCTGATACTCCTGTTCGCTCAGCTGCACGTCAGCACGACTCAACACCATCATTAAGTTTGCCATGACCACACGTAGGTGGCCTGATCACCGACAGACGATACACCTATTGGGAGCGAGGTCAGAGACCTGTCCGTGAGATTCAAGACGAACAACCTCTCCCTTCAAGTGTGACCCAATACAGAGGGGAATTGGATTGACTGGACAACAGAAAAAACGAGGATTGAGCACGCCCCCATTCTTGACGGGGCTTGTAGTGTACGCAGGTTGAGAGCTTCTAAGTTCTTGGCGTCTATTCACCAACAAACTACATGGTCCAAACACACCACAAGATCAGTCGTGGAAACGAGGGCACGAACAAACCTATTCCCCCCTCAAGGGGGACTGAAAACGTTTTGGTTATTGGGTCCTAGATCCTCATTAAGGGTTCTACATGCGTGGCGACCATCGGAGCATCCTGGACTGGTTTGCATCACTGCCTGGTATGGGGAACTGGCTCAGGCACTTGCCGACCTGCAAGCTTTACCTGCCATCCCCAGGACTCGTATTACCAGGCGGTGTCAAGAGAGCCCATGGAAGAACCTACCGCTGCAGCGGCCAGTCTAGGTACAGCATCGCTTCTAACAACAGCTTCTAAACCACCTACAGCAGACATAGACTCATCTGGAAACATCTATCATAATGGCTACCAGACTATTTTTCATTGCCCGCCCCGCCCCCCTCCCCTACTATCTGGACACCGTGTACTCTCTGTTGCTTATCATTCCGATCTAATGGTCACTTTAACTAACTCTACCTACATGTACATATTACCTCAATTACCTCAAACTAAACCGGTGCCCCCACAACATTGACTCTGTACCGGTACCCCCCTCTATATAGTCTCGCTATTGTTATTTTACTGCTGCTCTTTAATTACTTGTTACTTTTATTTCTTATTCGTATTTTTTAAAACTGTGTTGTTGGTTAAGGGCTTGTAAGTAAGCATTTCACTGTAAGGTCTACTACACCTGTTGTATTTGGTGCATGTGACTAATAAAATTCRATTTGATTTGCTAAATTATTATTTAATTTTATAATATAGGACAAAACACCCAACACAACAAGAGAGAAACAACACAACACTACATAAAGAGAGACCTAAAACAACAACATAGCAAGGCAGCAACACATGACAACACAGCATGGTAGCAACACAAMATGGCAGCACCACAACATGGTAGCAGCACAAAACATGGTACAAACATTATTGGGCACAGACAACTTTTAGTTATTTATTTTTATTTCACCTTTATTTAACCAGATAGGCCAGTTGAGAACAAGTTCTCATTTACAACAACACAAAGGGCAAGAAGGTAGAGACAACAATACATYGCACAAAGCAGCCACAACTGCCAGTAAGAGTGTCCATGATTGAGTGTCYACTATGTTACGTCTAGTCTATGAGACCAGGCTGGCTATCCACATAGCCTACTTTAAACTTMCTTCCCAGACATCAAGGCCTGCTGTAACCCTGTAGCACTAAACCACGCTGTCTCTCAGTCATTCCTACCGCCTGTGACTCAAACATGGCTTYGCAGCTTTGAACTCTTTAGTGCACTTTAAACACACCATCACCAGATCCATGTAGATACATGGCTCTGACCACCACCATCGTCAGGCTTTGAAGTGTCCTGAATCACCAGTGAACCGTTGCCCATCTTCAAACTCTCCGGACAACACCACTTCTCCCCCCTCCATTAGCCATTAAGGCCATAAAGGCTTTAGAGTGTTTGTGTTTATGGATCTGGGTGTCAGTCACTGTCTGTCTGTGAGTTTGTGTCTGTGCATGCGTGAGTGGGTGAGTGTGTGTGTGTGCATGTGTGTGTGTGCGTGTGTGTATTCATGCTTGCGTGCGTGCCTGTGTATGTGCGTGCATGCTTGTGTGTGTTTAGGATCCATCAGCTGCTTCTGGAAGTTCAAAGGGTCACACCACCACTACCAGGTTCATCCCCATTAATATTAACTGTGGGGTGATGTCATCTGTCTGGTCTCTGAGTGCCTGACTAGATGTGATTAGAGGCTAGCTGGCCAGAGCTTCTTTAGTTGTCTTTTTTAACCTATATGTGGTTTAATGGACTGACATTTACACTGCTTGTCTTTGTTGTCTCTCCTCCTCCCTCCTCTCCGCTCTCCTCCTCTCTTCACTCCTCCTCTCCTCGCCGCTCCTCTCTCATCTTCTCTCTCCTCTCCTTCCTCTCTCCTCTTTTATCTCTCTCTCTTCATCTCTCCTCTCCCTCCTCCTCTCTCCTCGCCTCTCCTCTCCTCTCTTCATCTCTCCTCTCTCCTCCTCCTCCTCCCTCTCCTCCTCTCTTCATCTCTCCTCCTCCTCTCCTCTCCTCTCTTTATCTCCTCTCCTCTCGCCTCTCTTCATCCCCTCTCCTCCTCTCCTTCTCCTCTTCTTCTCTCTCTCTCTCTCCTCTCCCCTCCCATCCTCCTCCTCCTCTCCATCCCCTCCTCCCCTCCTCTCCATCTCCTCCTCTCCCTCTTCCATCAGGCCGACGCTGCAAAAAAAGAGCTGCTTCTCTCTGCTTCCCTCACCTGACAGCTGGATGTTCAGAGGGGTAAGTGGTTTACAATGTTATGTCTATTGTTAGTCAGCATCCGAATAGGGCTGTGTGTGTGTGTGTGTGTGTGTGTGTGTGTGTGTGTGTGTGTGTGTGTGTGTGTGTGTGTGCGTGTGCTGTGCGTGTGTTAACACTGGCCAGATATTCATACTCCTCTGTATTGATTACGATCATTCTGATTACAATGGATCTCTGATCCCTCCTCAGGAAATGAAAACCACATTTTTGTTTGTTTATTTTCAATTAAGGAAAATGGCATTTTCACATGCAGATCTTTACCCAGGATGTCCTGTTTGTCTCTCCCCTCTATGTTTGTCTGGAGCTAGGCTGAAAGACTAGCTGTGCCTGCCCATAGGGGCTCTCTGCAAAAGTAGTGCCCTATSTGGGGAATAGGGTGTTGTTTTGGACACAGCCAGAGAACGTGTTACACATTTTACTTTCACTATGGTCTCACTTAACAATCCAGTTTGCTTGAACATACTGGATTTGATTCATGTTTGATGAGTTTGATGGCTGATTGTATTTCATAGCAAACCTGCCACTGGATGGCAGAGGAATGAACAACTAGCTGTTTGGTTTTTGAGTGTCTTGAATTTGTTGCAGCTACAGGTACCTACAGGTACCTTGAGGCAGGGAGAAAACAAAGACGTGTGACAAAATGAACGTAAAGTTTCAGAACACAATGTCCTGATATCAGAGCAGTTATTGCATGGTAAGATATGGTAGACAGGACCAGAGCCTTCTAGTTGGAATATATTCAAAGCCTTATATATTTGGAATATATTTGGAATATTATAATTTTAGCCTCTTTGGATGTGACTTMAGCTTTACCATGTTCACGCTGTGGCTGTAGATCAGTTAGCTCAGGTCAGAGAGCCTGTCTATTTGAGGTCCTAGTAGCTGGAGGACTCCTGTCAATCAATGTAAACAGATCCTGTTCTGTGCTGCCTATCCTGTCCATGACTTTTGGCCTCAGCTCAGTTCCCCCTCCTGCACATTGCTCTGACGCTAACGCTGTGACAGAGACAGGGTCGGTTGGGCGAGCAGACAGTGAGTCTGGTGGTTGGAACAGCCAACACAAACAAGGCCAGGGGCTGGCACCTCGCTGGCATCTCACACCCAGAGATGAGCACTGGAATCCTGGACTGATTCAGTTGCTGGAGAGGAAAACAGAGCCCTGGCCTGACTTCCTTTCTTAGGTTAGATCACAACACTGTCAGTCTACTCTGCTGCATCAGAATTTTGTTGAAGATGAAAGTTTGTTTGAAATACAGTATTTTATTGTAAAACCAACACGTTTTGGCAAATGCCTTTATTTGGGTCTGAAGCGTCTGAATGTTGTGGTGCACTTCAAGACTTTAAAGTTGTATATATTCCAGATATTTCAGCTGGAGCCAAGGCAACTCCAGATATAGATATCAAACACAAGTTATTACTTATTTTCTTCAGTAATTACTGACTTCTTACGTGTTTCTTAATATATCATTCATGTAACATGAAAAGAACACAACCCTGCTGGTGTCAAGTGGACCTATAACATTCTGGGGTCCTTTGGAATGGCTTCCAAGCACAGACCGGCACGCYGCTTTAGCTGTAATTCCTTGCGGTTACTTTTGATTGCATGACGTTTTTATTTGTGTTTGTGTGATTAAAACTGTCACAACAGTGACTGGTTTACATTGGCAGTGAGTGGATGCTTGATGGTATCAGATTGAAACCTTATTGTCAGTGGTTGTGCCAGGAAAGCACAGTGTCTTGTAAGGATAGAAGGTTGGTTTGTCTGGGAATGGGAGCGTGTGTTGCGGAGGAGGCAGAATACGAACAGGTTTCCAAAAAAGGAGTTTGCCCAAATACAATGCTTTAGACACACACAGCCAGACCATTTACAGCAACCAATCTATCGTCTGCACTCTGGAGAATGTTCCAAAACAACTGCTTCTGGCTTTTTCTTCTGTCAAAATGTGCTGTTTGTTTCTAAAGAATTAAAGGTATTAATATAGGAAACATCTMGCTAGTTACATTTAACAAGAATATGAATGCAACATGCAACAATTTAAAAGATTTTACTGAGTCACAGTTCATATAAGGAAATCAGTCAATTTACATGGTCAACAGTGGCCGAGAGTTGCTATTTCTAACATGGATTTCACATGACTGGGAATACAGATATGCATCTGTTGGTCACAGATACCATTAAAAAAAGTAGGGGCGTGGATCAGAAAACCAGTCAGTATCTGGTGTGACCTCCTTTTGCCTCATCTCCTTCGCATAGAGTTGATAAGGCTGTTGATTGTGGCCTGTGGAATGTTGTCCCACTCCTCTTTAATGGTTGTGCGAAGTTGCTGGATATTGGTAGGAACTGGAATAAGCTGTTGTACACATCGATCCAGAGCATCTCAAACATGCTCAATGGGTGACATGTCTGGTGAGTATGCAGGCCATGGAAGAACTGGGACATTTACAGCTTCCAGGAATTGTGTACAGATCCTTGCAACATGGGGCCTTACATTATCATGCTGAAACATGAGGAATTGTGTACAGATCCTTGCAACATGGNGCAACATGGGGCCTTACATTATCATGCTGAAACATGAGGAATTGTGTACAGATCCTTGCAACATGGGGCCTTACATTATCATGCTGAAACATGAGATCCTGAGGCAATGGGCCTCAGGATCTCATCACGGTATCTCTGTGCATTCAAATTGCCATTGATAAAATGCAATTCTGTTCGTTGTCCGTAGCTTATGCCTGCCCATACCATAACACCACCACCACCATGGGGGACACTGTTCTCAACATTGACATCAGCAAACCACTCGCCCACACAACGCCATACACGCTGTCTGCCATCTGCCAGGTACAGTTGAAACCGGGATTCATCCATGAAGAGTACACTTCTCCAGCGTGTCAGTGGTCATCGAAGGTGAGCAGTAACCCATTGAAGTTGGTTACGACGCCAAACTGCAGTCAGGTCAAGACCCTGGTGTGAACGATGAGCACGCAGATGGGCATCCCTGAGACGGTTTCTGACAGTTTCTGCAGAAATTCTTCAGTTGTGCAAACCCACAGTTTCATCAGCTGTCCGGGTGGCTGGTCTCAGATGATCCCGCAGGTGAAGAAGCCAGATTTGGAGGTCCTGGGCTGGCGTGGTTACACGTGGTCTGTGATTGTGAGGGTATTGGGCATACTGCTAAATTCTCTAAAATGACATTGTAGGCGGCTTATGGTAGAGAAATGAAAATTAAATTCTCAGCTCTGGTGGATATTCCTGCAGTCAGCATGCCAATTGCACGCTCCCTCAAAACTTCAGACGTCTGTGGCATTGTGTTGTGTGACAAAACTGCACAAKAGTGGCCTTTTATTGTCCCCAGCACAAGGTGCACCTGTGTAATGATCATGTTGATTAATCAGCTTCTTGATATGCCACCACTGTCGAGGATCTTAGCAAAGGAGAAATGCTCACCAACAGGGATGTAAACAAATTTGTGGCAAAAATKTGAGAGAAATAAGCTTTTTTTGTGCGTATGGAACATTTCTGGGAATTTTTATTTCAGCTCATGAAACATGGGACCAACACTTAACATGTTGGGTTTATATTTTTGTCTCAGTGTAGTTAGCACATGGGCATATGGAGCACATTCCAAATGATTGATCAGAAGGCATTTACCCTCGCCTTATGCTAGCTAGCATATAGTTCTTTGGCATTACTATTCACTGACAATATTTTTTTGGAACCAACAACAAAACACTTTATCAACTGAACTGAAAAGGGCTTGGTTTCCCTTTTGCTTGTCATTGTGTAATTTCAACAGGGCAGGCCACCCCTATGTCTGTGTGTGTGTGTGTGTGTGTGTGTGTGTGTGTGTGTGTGTGTGTGTGTGTGTGTGTGTGTGTGTGTGTGTGTGTGTGTGTTGTGTGTGTGTGTGTGTGTGTGTGTGTGTGAGCGTGCATGAACCTGGACCTGCTGCAGAGGTTGTTTCCGTCAGCTCCTAACGGGCAGCACAACGTCAACATCTCCCCATCAAAACCTTTTGTCTTCAGCACACACACAAGAAAACACACACACACACACACATCAAGCTGACCAATTTGTCGTTGTGTTTTTCCTCGCTCGAGGCTGGCTGCGCGAGTTGAGTGTGAATTGAATACAAAAGCATTAGCCACTACTCTGAGCAATGCTGTATCTATCTCGAGCAAAAGTCCTGACGAGAGATTACGATAAGGTATCCTRTCTAAAACACTGTCACAGGAACAGCTGCTTTCCTTCTGCCAGCAGTAGTTAGCTATATAGCTGTTTAAATAAGCTGAATCATAGTGGARGAATGAGCTTCTCTGTCTGGTCTGGTCTGGTTCTTCATGATGCCAGTGACTCTCACTACAGACTCTCAAAACCTCCTTTGTAATAATTATCCACTACTTACTTTGATTTACATGTTTCGAGTGTCTCGGATTTACGTTTACTATGTTACGTTTGAGTCTATGAGACCAGGCTGGCCACCCACATAG
Source organism: Salvelinus sp. IW2-2015 (assembly GCF_002910315.2). Lineage (NCBI taxonomy): Eukaryota > Metazoa > Chordata > Actinopteri > Salmoniformes > Salmonidae > Salvelinus > Salvelinus sp. IW2-2015. The sequence goes on from NC_036838.1 coordinate 57,435,797, forward strand.
TATACTTTTTYTGATGCTATTTTCATAAGTATGTGGTGAATTTTCAAAACTCTTAGTACAAAAGTCCAAACTGGTAACACTTGTAACATGTATATTTTATTGTGCATTCATTTTGTTTGGAGACATCTTTCACCACACAACACTTTATCCAAAATATACATGTACTGTGAAATACCATGAGAACAGTGATCACCAAAACACAACATACTGATATCTTCTCAAAGTCGTTGTTGAGGCAACCAGTTCATCCAATAGCAAAACATGCAAGATACATGTTTCAACATTGCCCTTTCAATGTATGCTAAAATACTGCAAATTACAGAACATTGTATTGTTTTCAAATCAGGCAATACACTTGCACAACTCATCAAAATTGACCCATCAAAAATGTTTATGTCTATCCCATTTGTGATCAAAGGTGTGATCATTGAAGACATCTTTCCAATTATTGATGCAAAAAATAAATGTATTGTTTAGATATATTTACAACATACGGTTGGTGTATTGTAATCAAAAGAAACGAATGAAATGAATGACAGAAACACAATGTTCAGCAGACGCTAGTTAGCATCGAGCCTGGCTTGAGAATTTGGCCATTGGGTCTCATCAACACGGCAGTAAATGTCCTCATTTTTCATGTCCCCTTAGTGAAAAMCCTTTTGGCATGGAGAATCCAAGCCTGACTTTGGTCTGGATTGATGTCATTGCATGCCTCATCCATGGCCTGAAGGAGAGTGGTACRCTCATGGGGATGRCGATCCTGTACCTTCCGCCTGTATTTTCATCATGTATTGTAATTTACAGTATTGTATTGTAATTATGTATTGTAGTTGTCCTGTGTGGCTACGTTATTAAGAGCATGGAACTAGCAACACCAGAGTGGTGGGTTCTATTCTCACCGGGGTAATATACAAAAATACTGTATGTGGACTCACTGTTGCCACTTTGGACAAAAACACCTGCTACGTAAATGGCATATATTATGCTATTACAGTACTGTATTGGCCAATGCAACTCTAGTGAAGCAGTGTGACCCCCCCCCCACCATCAGAAAGACCAGAGCAACTTCATGTTTGATACATGTTTACTGTATAGCGGATGCATTACATTCCGATCTCGTCAATATCAGATACAAAAACAAGTCATAATAGTCCTAGTAKTACATACAGTATCATATCATACTTTATATGTTTATCATTTACAAACATACATTTTCATTATGTAGTTCTCAAAATCTGTAGTAGACAAAACCAGTTTAAAATCCAGAGGTTTACCAAATGGTTATGTGATTATAAATTAAGAGCAGTCGGATTAAGTAATAGTCAAATGTATTTAACAAATGAGAAGAAAATCATAACCAAAGTAATGTGAGCATTACAATGTGAAAAGCAGTTAGTGGTGAAAAGGGGAATGGATGCTTGTGTGTGTTGTACTTAGTCAATAGAAAATGTGCTTTGAGTTTTGAAACAACTGCCTTTTTGATGATCTGTTTGGAGCTTTGTACTAAGCGTTGGAAAATGTAACACATACTTGAGTAAATTGCACCTAAGCGATAGAAAAAAACTGTATTAGCAATTTTAAGCTAGTAAAATCTTTCACTTTGACGGTGAACATTTGTGGGGGAGGGGGAGGCTTTGGAGGACAGTTAATTGACATTGTTTTTTTTCTTTAAAAACCAACTTCTTTCGGCGTATAGCCCCCATTGGTGTACTTTTTGATAATTAAATGTCCTGTTCACTCTCACAGTACCATTAACCCCTACAATGTCTCGTGATCTGAAGGAGATACATCATCATGGTATACAGTAAGTATCCTCACTTGAAGACACAGGGTGGGATGAAGACAGCTGTGTAAGTGGTTGACTATGTACCTCCATAGAGACTGGCTGACAGGGTATGTTTTATTTCAGTCTTTCCTGGCTCCTGGTACAGAACAGCACAGCACATGGGAGTAGTCCTCCCTACCTCCCTGTCTCCTACCTCCCTCTTTCTCCCTGTTATTTCATAGCAGGGAGAGTTGGAGGGAAGATGATGCCGTTTTCCACTCATCAACTCACTCTGACTTGTTTTCCGATTTGTTAGCCACATAACACATTTCCATCCAAATGTATTAGTAGTACATAGTTCATACACTAAATACAAATGACTATTCATGATTATTCATAATACAATGAGTTACAATAAATCATTATGAAAGTGTTGCTATCTTCTTTGTCCCAACACATGACTGTATCAAGTTTCAAGGTTTATTAATCATATGTATTTATCTCCAGGCTATGAACGTTCTGTTCCTTCAACCTGGAGATCAGGTTTAGAGGCTACGACTGCGGTCCCAAATGGCACCCTTATTCCCTACATAGTGCACTAGAGAATAGGGTGCCATTTGTGTTCACTGCTGTACTCACCAACTCTCTCCTCCACCATTTAAACTGACACTGAGTTCTAAAGAAACCTGTTCTGGCTAAAGGTTGCACCATTTCCGCATAAATTGCTGAGTTTGTACAATTTGTTACATTTTTCCTCTCATCTTAGTGTTATCGGAACTTTGTTCGTCTGACACATTGGTTTCCCCTGTTCCTATGAGTGTAATAAAGACTATCGAATTGTCACGCCCTGACCATAGATTGCTTTGTATGTTTCTATGTTTTGKTTGGTCAGGGTGTGATGTGGGTGGGCATTCTATGTTGTATGTCTAGGTTGTCTATTTCTGTGTTTGGCCTAGTATGGTTCCCAATCAGAGGCAGGTGTCAGTCRTTGTCTCTGATTGGGAGCCATATTTAGGTAGCCTGTTTTCCTCTGTGTTTTGTGGGTGGTTGTATCCTGTGTTAGTGTTTTCACCATACGGGACTGTTTCGGGTTGTTTGTACTTTTGTTTTTTTCGTTCAGTGTTCGTTTTGATTTATGAAATTATCATTATGGACACTTACCACGCTGCACATTGGTCCTCCGATCCTTCCTACTACTCCTCGTCAGACGAAGAGGACGAAACCCGTTACATGAATGCTATCATAAACAGTCAAAAGTTTGGACATGCCTACTCATTCAAGGGCTTTTCCTTATTTTTACTCATTTCTACATTGTAGAATAATAGTGAGGATATCTAAACTATGAAATAACACATATGGAATCATGTAGTAACCAAACATTTTTAACAAATCTAAATATTTTACATTTGAGATTCTTCAAAGTAGCCATCCTTTGCCTTGATGACAGCTTTGCACACTCTTGGCATTCTCTCAACCAGCTTCATGAGGTAGTCACCTGGAATGCATTTCAATTAACAGGTGTGCCTGGTTAAAAGTTAATTTTAGGAATTTCTTTCCTTCTTAATGCGTTTGAGCCAATCAGTTGTGTTGTGACAAGGTAGGGGTGGTATACAGAAGATAGCTCTATTCGGTAAAAGACCAAGTCCATATTATGGCAAGAACAGCTCAAATAAACAAAGAGAAATTACAGTCCATCATTACTTGAAGACATGAAGGTCAGTCATTCTGGAAAATATCAAGAACTTTGAAAGTTTCTTAAAGTGCAGTCGCAAAAACCATCAAGCGCTATGATGAAACTGKCTCTCATGAGGACTGCCACAAGAAAGAAAGACCCAAATCAAATTTTATTGGTCACATACACATGGTTAGCAGATGTTATTGCGAGTGTAGTGAAATGCTGAAGGACCCAGAGTTACCTCTGCTGCAGAGGATAAGTTTATTAGAGTTACCAGCCTCAGAAATTGCAGCCCAAATAAATGCTTCACAGAGTTCAAGTAACAGACACATCTCAACATCAACTGTTCAGAGGAGACTGCGTGAATCAGGCCTTCATGGTCAAATTGCTGCAAAGAAACCACTACTAAAGGACACCAATAAGAAGAAGAAACTTGGTTGGGCCAAGAAACACGAGCAATGGACATTAGACCGGTGGAAATCTATACTTTGGTTTGATGAGTCCAAATTAGTGATTTTTGGTAGCAACCGCCGTGTCTTTGTGAGACACAGAGTAGGTGAACGTATGATCTCCGCATGTGTGGTTCTCACCGTGAAACATGGAGGAGGAGGTGTGATGGTGTGGGGCTGCTTTGCTGGTGACACTGTCTGTGATTTATTTAGAATTCAAGCCACACTTATCCAGCATGGCTACCACAGCATTCTGCAGCGATACAGTTGGGACTGTCATTGGTTTTTCAACAGGACAATGACCCAAAACACACCTCCAGGCTGTGTAAGGGCTATTTGCCCAAGAAGGAGAGTGATGGAGTGTTGGATCAGAAGACCTGGCCTCCACAATCACCCAAGCTCAACCCAATTGAGATGGTTTGGGATGAGTTGGACCGCAGAGTGAAGGAAAAGCAGTCAACAAGTGCCAAGGGTGTGCAAAGCTGTCATCAAGACAAAGGGTGGCTACTTTGAAGACTCTCAAATMTAAWMTATATTTWGATTTGTTYAACACTTGTTTTGTTACTACATGATTCCATATATGTTATTTCAWAGTTTTGATGTCTTCRCTATTATTCTACAACGCAGAAAATAGCACAAATTAAGAAAAAACCCTGAATGAGTAGGTGTGTCCAAACTTTTGACTGGTACTGTACATCATTGCAACGTTTCAACCGGAGTTAACTGGGTGCAGTGATCTATTTTTCTCTGAGGATTTCTTTCCCCATGTGGAATTCCACCTGGGCGACGTGTTCAGTCTGGAGTTGGCAGCCACTAGTCAAGAGTCAGACTCTACCTGGCACTTTCTGAAATCCTTTGCACCCTGTACCTGGATAATTACTAGCTGTGTGTGTGTGTGTGTGTGTGTGTGTGTGTGTGTGTGTGTGTGTGTATTCACTACAGTTGAACTGTGTGGACCTGTTGTTTGTCCTTCTCCTAACCTTTAGAGTAACTTGCGGCAAATCTCGAAAGTATTCTTGTAATCTCGGACCACAAGACTAGGACAACATGATAACATGTCGTTTCCAGTGAGGTTATCTAATGTTGTGGTCTAGCCTATACACTTTGTCGGCTATAGCATTAGCTCAAAAATCTACAAAATCTCATATTGATCAGCAAACACCTTGATTGAGGTTTTCAGACAGGAATGGGATATGAAGCATTTAAAATATATATATATAAATCTAATTCTAATGAATGCAGAATTTCGATCAACACAAGAACGTTTTCAACTTATGAAACATAAAACAAATGAATTAAATAAAACATTTTGGATTGAAGCATAAAGTAACAGTAAGTCAATGCGGCGACATCATTAATGCTAATTACAGATGAGGTTATTTAAATAGAACTTGTACTGCAGTTCGTAAAACACTTCAAAGTGGTTGAAACTGCACCTTCAGGGGCATATTTCAGACATGTATTTTATAACATGAGTTATTGTCAGATGATTACTATTGAACTTGATGCGTAGTGTCACCCTTAATGTATCTGGCTGCAGCAAGCAGGTATTTTGAGGAAGTCACTCTTTACTGCTACAAACTGTAGGCTATAAATCAGCTGTACATGTTCTTGTTTTATCTTGTCTCAAGACGGTTTTTGTAATCCACACGTACTTAAGTAATACACAGTTACACAGGAGCATGTTTTGCGGACATACTTTCTTTATTAAGGTTAAAGGTATAGTCCCAACCACTGTTGTCTTGAGGACTTCAGTCTTAGCTATCTGTTATGGTCCCCCCCCCCACCTCGCATTCAGGAAATACAGGAAATGCTTCCAGGAAGATGTGACTCACTGTAGCGTCTTAGATTCCTGTTAGTTTCCTGTTAGCTTCCTGTTCTCACAAGCACCACTCTGTTAGGTGAACAACATCCTGTCATACACCTACTGTATTGTAGGCAGTTAACTAAATACTTTACCATCCACTGCACAGTTGTTTCTTTCCCAAATATGGGCAATGTTGTTATCAGGTTATCTGTGTCACCAGGGCTGGAATGACGAGTGATTGAATAAAACATTTATTGATTCCCATAGGGGAAATACATTGGATTTGATATGGAGTAAGATGATCACATTGAATGTGATGGTAAACATTGGTTAACACAGTATGTGATGGTTAACACAGTATTTCACACTGTCACACATTTCCAACAGCATGGATTTTTTTCATTGGAAATAAAGCTTTTAAGGCATGTAGTACTGCCAGTTCTTTATTGACCTCAGTAATGGGTGTGAGAAGTGGGCCACAGAACCTAATGGTCATGAAGAGAGTGCAATAGCACTGCACCCCTAATATTGCTCTCTTTATCTGTGGCCAGAGACTGCATTGTCTGCCAGGCCGAGAGGTAGCAGGGCAGGAGGGTGGTGTGTGGTCTGTGATCTGTCGGCCTTTGTGACTCGTCAGGCCCGATATAGCATCAGCTCAGTTACTCCTCTCGCTACATCCTGTTGTGAAGCAGCGCGACTCGGCCTCGTCTGGCTGTCGCTCACGCATGGGGCTCTCTCTCTATCACACACTCAAACAGACACRGGCACATACACACCTCTGTGGACCCTGTGTGTGAAGAGCAATCTGGATGTGAGACCCTTGTTTCCTGGGCTAGCAGAGGAGCAGACTAGATCTGAGTCTGTGTAACCTGGGCTATCTGAAGAACGGGCTGGATCTGGGCTAGCAGTGGCCCTCGGTGGGAAAGGAAACCGTTAACGTGACTCTGGGGAGCAAACCGGCTCAGGGGTCCCTCATGATGGGGTGTTGTCTGTTTGTGCATCAGAAGGTGAGTAAGAGGAGAGGTCTTATAGGTACCAACCCTGCTCTGGAGGATAGTTATAATGAGAGTCCTACCAGCGCTGCTCTGGAGGATAGTTATAATGAGAAGGTCGCCTACCAGCGCTGCTCGATACATAGTACAGTAGGATTCCTATCAACCCTGCCCTGCTCTGGAGGATAGATTATTATAATGAGAAGTCCTACCAGCGCTGCTCGGGAGGATAGTATAGTGAGAGTCCTACCAACCCTGCTCTGGAGGATATTATAGTGAGAGTCCTACCAACCCTGAAATTACCATGCTTTTATATTTTTCTGTTTCAGCCTGCATTACTGTTAAGCGATAGTTGAATTGCATAACTGTTGGAAGCCAATAATCAGGCAATGTTACTAGACTTTGATCCTGCTTAGCTAAGGGAATGCATAAACTGCCAAAATAATTATTGTCTAATAACGTGTAATATTCTTATTTCAATGTTGAACATCATCTTAATGTCTATTAGTAGGTTATGCAAAACAAAATGTGAATTGTCCAATCACACACTACGTACTACCTTTAGGACAGACCTGTCACATATTAGTGAGATGAACAGGTCTTCACAACATCCTCTGGTCTGGAGAAACAGAGGTAGTTTCACTGTATAGCAAACAGAGAGCTAGTCACCATCTGTTGTGTCCCCATGCACTCAATGATCTGTATGATAAGGTGTGTGCGTGTGGGGGGAGACTCGTCACCTGTCACTCTTTACACAAAGTGTTACGTGCCCTGACCGGCTCCACTGCTGTGCCTCTAGAGCAAAGACGTGCCTTATGTGAACTAGGCTGAGGTGAATATTAAACTAGTGAAACGTTTTTGACACTAAGCTAACACGTTCTTTATGTATGATTCTTTCTACGGGAATAATTTTTTACAATTTTTACCTGGTGTTGGTTTACAGGATGGGGGCTGGGGTTATAGGCTTTGGGAAGTTGCACTGGAAAAAGGGAAGGGGTGGGTGATGGAGAAGGGAAGGGGTTGGTGATGGAGAAGGGAGGAGTGATGGAGAAGGGAAGGGGTTGGTGATGGGAAGGAAAGGGGTTGGTGATGGAGAAGGGAGGGAGTGGGTGATGAGAAGGGAGGGGAAGGGGGTTGGTGATGGAGAAGGAAGGGGTTGGTGATAGAGAAGGGAAGGGGTTGGGTGGATTAGAGGAAGGGAAGGGGGTGGTGATGAGAAATGGGAAGAGGGGGTGGTGATAGACGAAGGGAAGGGGTTGGTGATGGAGAAGGGAGGGGTGGTGATAGGAGAAGGGAGGGGGTGGTGATGGAGAAGGAGAGGGGTGGTGATGGAGAAGGGAGGGGTTGGTGATAGAGAAGAGAAGGGGTGGTGATAGAGAAGGGAAGGGGGTTGGTGATGGAGAAGGGAAGGGGTTGGTTAGAGAAGGGAAGTGGGTGAGATGGAGAGGAAGGGGGTGGTGATGGAGAAGAGTGGGTGGGATGGAGAAGGGAGAGGGGTGGTGATGAGAAGAGGGCAGGTGGTGATGGAGAAGGATGTGAGGTATGGTATGGAGAAGGGAGGGGGTGGTGATGGAGAAGGATGTTGGGTGGTGATGAGAAGAGGGGGTGGTGATGGAGAGGGAAGGGGGTGGTGATGGAGAAGGAGTGGGTTGGTGATGGAGAAGGCAAGGGGGTGGTGATGGAGAAGGGAAGGGGTTGGTGATGGAGAAGGGAAAGGGTTGGTGATGAGAAGGGAAGGGGTTGTGGGAAAGGGAAGTGGGTTGGTGATGGAGAGGGAGTGGGGTGGTGATGGAGAAGGGAAGGGGTGTGTGTGATGGAGAAGGATAGTGGGTTGGTGATGGAGAAGGAGGAGGGTGGTGATGGAGAAGAATGTGGGTTGGTGATGGAGAAGGGCAGGGGGTGGTGATGGAGAAGGATGTGGGTTGGTGATGGAGAAGGGAAGGGTGGTGATGGAGAAGGGGAGGGGAGGTGGTGATGGAGAAGGGAAGGGGGTTGGTGATATGAGAAGGGAAGGGGGTTGTGTAGAGAAAGGGAAGGGGTTGGTGAATGAAGAAGGGAGGGGTTGGTGATAGAGAGGGAAGTGGGGTGGTGATGGAGAAGGAAGGGGGTGGTGATGGAGAAGGATGTGGGTTGGTGATGGAGAAGGGCAGGGGTGGTTGATGGAAAGGAGGGTGTGATGGAGAAGGATGTGGGTTGGTGATGGAGAAGGGCAGGGGGTGGTGATGGAGGAAGGATGTGGGTTGGTGATGAAGAGAAAGGGAAGGGGGTGGTGATGGAGAAGGGACGGGGGTGGTGATGTAGAAGGGAAGGGGTGGGTGATGAGAGAGGGAAGGGCAAGGGTGGTGATGGACAAGGGGAGTATGGATGAATAGAAAAAACGAAAGATGAAAAGGAGAAGGGAATAGGGAAGGTGAGAATAAGATGGAGAAGGGAAGGGGTGGTGATGGAGAAGAGAAGGGTGTTAGAGAGAGGTGGCTGTAGAGAAGGAAGGGAGGTTAGAGTAGATAGAGAAGGAGAGTGGTTGGTGATGGGAGAAGGGATAGAGGTGTGAGTGAATGGAGAAAGGGAAGTGGAAGTAGTTGGAGGAGTGGACAAGGAGGTGTGGAGAAGGATGTGGGTGGTTGATGGAGAAGGAAGATGGTTGGTAAAGGATGAATGAGAGGAATGTGGGTGGAGATGAGAGAAGGGGGTGGTGAATGGAGAAGGATGTGGGTTGGTGATGGAGAAGGTGATGGGAGTTGGTAGTGGAGAAGGATGTGGTAGGATGATGGAGAAGGCAGGGGAGAGTGGTGATGGAGAAGGGAAGAGGGGTTGGTGATGGAGGAAGCCAGGGGGTTGTATGAGAAGGGAAGAGGGCTGTGATAAAAGGAAGGGGGTTGGTGATGGAGAAGCAGGGGTGATAGAGAAGGGCAGAGGGGTTAGTGATGGAGAAGGGAAGGGGTGGTGATGAGAGAAGGAGCAGGGTGTGGATAGAGAAGGTGTAGGGGTTGTGATGCAGAAGGGAAGGCGGTTGGTGATAGAGAAGAGGAAGGGGGTTGGTGTGGAAAGGAAGTGGTGTGGTGATGGAAAGGGAAGTGCGGTGGTGATGGAGAGGAAGGGTGTGATGGTAATCGGAGAAGGATGCTGGTTGGTGATGGAGAAGCGGCAGGGGGTGCGTATGGGAAGGATGTGGTGGTGAATGGAGAAGCAGGGGGTGATGGAGGAAGATGTGGTTTGATGATGGAGAAGGAAGGGGGTATATGGGAGACATGATGTGAGTGCGTGGTGTGATGGAGAAATGGGCTAGGGGTTGGTGATGAGGAGATAGGAAGTGGGTTTGGTGATGGAGAAGGCCAGGCGGTTGGTGATGAATGTTGTAGAAGGAATGGCGTGATGGAGGTGATAGAGAAGGGAGGGGTTGTGATGGAGAAGAAGGGCGGGGGACGAAGCCAGGAAGGTGGTGATAGAGAAGGCAGGGGGTATAGTGATGAGACAGGAAGCGGGGACTGAACCGGACTGGGGTGATTGGAGAAGGGCCAAGGGGTGGTGATAGAGGAAGGGCAGGGGGTTGGTCGATAGAGAAGCGAGTGGGTGGTGATAGGGGAACGGGGTTGTTGATGGAGAAGTCCGGCAGGGTTGGGTCCGATCAAGAGAGTGGAAAGGTGGGTTTGGTGAAAGATGAAAGGAGGGTGTGGTCGAATGACCGAGAAGGGCAGGGGGTTGGTGATGGAAATGGTGACAAGGGGTGATGCTGCGGAGTTGTTGACTCCAGGCTTCATCATAATATCCATGTCAGAATGTCTCTGTAAACTAACTGTATACATACCAATATCTTCAATATAGATCTGTCACTCAAATGTTAATGAAGAAATGTTAATTGTAAGATAAAGCTCTCTGTAAAGTTTCACTATTAATTGGAGGTGAATCTTTCAGTTCCATGAACTATGACTGGTTTCCTTTCAGTCGAACCAGTTGTGTTTCTCTGAATGCTTAATAAGATTTCAAATAATGATGACCTAGAGTAGTCAGTTTACCGGAAGACGTTTTCTCCACAAACTACGGTAGAACTAAGGGCGCCAGTCATTTCCTGTTAAGAAAAGGTTTTTCATCATGTGTAACATACATTCTCACTCATCATTATTCACGATCCATTCAGGACAATCCGTARTCATGGAAACATCCACATTAATGTASAAGTGTTTAGAAACATATTCTAKTGTTATTTACAATAAAAGTGRCTCCAAAATKAAATMCATTTCYATTGGGCACAAAATAATCTGAAACACAACCAAAACAAACARCAAATGCATCCAACAAGTTTGTAGAGTCACAAGCYTRATGTARTCATTGCGCGCTAGGAACATGGGACCAAATGCTACAGTTTGACTACTTTAATACACATGAAATTGTCCCAATACTTTTGGTCCCCTAAAATGGGGGACTACGTACAAAAAGTGCTGTAATTTTTTACTGAACTAACCTCATAGTCATTGTATCATTTCAAATCCAAAGTGCTGGAGTACAGAGCCAAAACAACAACAAAATGATCACGATCCCAATACTTTTGTAGCCCACTGTAAAGTGTTCAGATACGTCTGTGCTACCAAGACTATTTGCATAAGGCTTCCATNCAGTATGTAACACGCTCCAAACAACACACCTGTCTGCGTTGTGCTCCATGTTCCCCATTGTTCAGCTCGAGAAGATCCGTTGGAGTGTGTTGTGATGTTCTGTTTAAAGTAGGAAGGATGTGTCATTAGTGTGTTCAGCTCAGCTCCAGACAATGTGTGTGCGTCTGTGGAGACGTTGTGGAGACAATACACAAGCTTTGTGGAGAGATTTTTGTGCAGACAAACTCCGTTGTTTCAGGCCAAATATACATCAGTTGTACAACCTGAGTGTGTACCGTGTTGTACTGAGTTCACATACATAATTCATCTTTCTCTCTGTGCTTCCTGTGTTCCATTACATACATTGTTCAACTGCTCTCCCTGACCTCAGAGAAGCCCTGGAAAACCAAGCTGGAGAACACTTGTTGTCATGGAAATTAAACTGTTATAGGGCAACAATAATAACACACTACAGCCTGTGAAGAATACAATGCCAAGTAGAAGGAAACAGCGGATGGAATCCATGTAGACTAACTGCTGCTAGGCCTGTAAATATAGCAGCCTAGTTTATCTACTAAAATGCTTGGGGTAGAGACAACTATTAAGTGCACCAGTGATTGGCTTACTGTATGCTGGATTTCTGTTAGCCTTAGGCACATGCATGTTTCATTCCTATCGAAACTCTGAATCGGAGTATGAAAAATATAGGAAGAGCTTACCTCTTCTTCTCACTGCCTCATAGCCTCCATATAGAAGAGCTGTACCTCTTCTTCTCACTGCCTCATAGCCTCCATATAGAAAGAGGCTGTACCTCTTCTTCTCACTGGCCTCATAGCCTCCATATAGAAAGAGGCTGTACCTCTTCTCTCAACTGGCCTCATAGCCTCCATATAGAAAAAGCTGTACATCTTCTTCTCACTCCTCATAGCCTCCATATAAAGAGGCTGTACCTCTTCTTCTCACTGGCCTCATAGCCTCCATATAGAAAGAGGCTGTACCTTCTTCTTCTCACTGCCTCATAGCCTCCATATAGAAAGAAGCTTTGTACCTCTTCTTCTCACTGGTCTCATAGCCTCATTATAGATAAGAGGCATATTACCTCTTCTTCTCACTGGCCTCATAGCCTCCATATAGAAAGAGGCTGTACCTCTTCTTCTCACTGGCCTCATAGCCTCCATACCTTCATTTAACCTTTATCAATCATGAAAGACCCTAAAGGTTAGAAACCTCTTTTGGTTTTCACAGGTCAACCTGTAGCTTAGCAACCGTGTGAGGTAGTAAATTACTTTAATTCAGCTTCTCTCATGTTACTTAACTTCAATGTTCTCCCTAAAACTCACCCTTTGTGTTGTTATTGTGTGTTTACAGAAGAAGAGGAAACAGATGAGGGATGTGGACTCTCTCAGCCTGTGCAGCCTGGACATCAACGTGAGTACAGATTCATCTCAGAACACTAGCTTTGTCTTCACCCCTCCTTTCCACTCTATCGCTATCTCTCTGACATGAACTTGTTAGGACCATCTTAACCACCATCTTTGACTTATGGTCCCTCAGTTCTTTCCTTTGTACGGTAGCTCCCCAGCTCCCGTCTCTCCTCCCCCTACCGATAAGTGATATTCTAAATTGGTGATAATGGGTGATTGAACAACACTGTTCAGGAGGGAGAACTCTCTGTCTCTCCCCCAACCCCCCCTCTCTTTCTCTCTCTCCCTCTCTCTCTCTCTTTCTCTCTCSCTCTCTCTTTTTCTCTATGATCTGTGTGATGCAGACAACAACTTGCTTTTCTCTCTGGTCATTACGAGACTCTCTGCTTCCCTAAAGGTCAGGCCATTTCCAGGCCTATTTCTATCTCCTAAGGTCCGTGCTACCTAGACCCTTTAGGGAATACAGAAGTAATAGCTGGGTATTTATAAAAACCGACTGTCAACATTTTGTTCTCCTTGGTTGGGCCAATGCTAAAATGCTGAAGTACCATACAATGCTAATGGCGCTTTGGCTGTTTTGACATGGACATTAATTGGCAGCCAACTCCAAATTCTTAGCTAACAGCATACAACCACAACAACAACGTCAATTGCTCCAGAGCTGTACTTTCAAAGACAAGACTGAAGAAACCTTGACCCTCCAGACAGTGTGTAGCTCAGTCAAAGAACAAAATAGTTTTGGGTGGTGTCAGGAAAAAATGCTTCACGGTATCAGTGATAAGTTACAGTACAGTATATGCCTTGAACTTGTGTTGGCTGTTGGCTGTTTCCACAGAATACATTGAGCGTGTCCGAACACAAAACCAACCATGTGGAATCTGCTTCAACGTGTGTTTCTACTTAGCTCCTCTTTAAAGTGTAGAGGCAGCAGATCTGGGTGATAATGGAAGCTGTGAGTGTATCTGGGTGATAATGGAAGCTGTGAGTGTATCTGGGTGATAATGGAAGCTGTGAGTGTATCTGGGTGATAATGGAAGCTGTGAGTGTATCTGGGTGATAATGGAAGCTGTGAGTGTATCTGGGTGATAATGGAAGCTGTGAGTGTATCTGGGTGGGGTGTCAGTTGATTGACAGGTCCAGAACTGGCGAAGACAGATGGATGAGGTCAGATGTGAGGTGGAACTGATGTGTTTGAATGCAGAGCATTGTGATTTTACTGTCTTTGTCCGACCATTGTTTTTAAAACAGCACTCCTCCCTTTACCGTTTTAAAATGATATAACTCAGGTTGTAAAGTCAGACAGAAATAGGAAACATTTCTCCATGGAATGAATTGTTTATTTTTAGATACAAACGGTTTCTAATAGATCCAATCTATTTTTGGATTATCTTGTAAACACTTCATTGTGTTATTATCTTTAGCTATAGACAGTCAAACTTGTTTTCAGTATTCTAGTCAACACATTCCTTACCTACAGTACCTACTATTATTAAGGTTTTATTTTTGAATTCATACATTTTTATTCAAGAGCACATCAATGATAAGTACTAAACTATTATTGTAGGAGTTACGGCCAGGCCATGTCCTGTGTAATGTMATCTAGCCCCGTGTTAGTTTGACTGGAGTCCATGGCAAGCAGAGTGCAGGACCGGGCAGGACCGGGCAAGACCGGGCAGGACCAGAGCTTGAGCCAGGGCAGGGCTAGATCTAGGACCAGTACTACAGCCAGGGGTAGGGGGAGGGAGGTGATGTGGTGCCACGTGCCTGTTTGGCCTGTGTTCAGCAGTGTGACTGACTGACTGGCCTGGTCGGCTCACACAATGGCCCGGTCTCGTATCGACAAGGCTCCGCTGGCAGGGGACCACTGGGAAAGGAGGCCAACTATTGTTTCTCACTGCTGTTCCTTCTGCTGAGGAACCTATTGATCGCTATCAGGCGACTCAACGGTAAATCTACAATAACAACAACATGCTGTGGATTGTCGTAATAGGCTGTACACTCGTTAACGATAGCAGGGCCAGATGGGATGTGTGCACTGCTGGAGCTAGGAACACAAGCATTTCACTACACCCGCAATAACATCTGCTAAATATGTGTAATACAATTTGATTTGATGCTTCTAAACCAAAGCGACGTGTATTCCACATAGGACGCTCCTCTCTATTTATAGGAGTCTATATATTGTAACAAAAAATGATGTTGATTAAATGGATAAGCTTGATGCTTCCCCGAATTGATGCTTCCCCGAATTGATGCTTCCCCGAATTGATGCTTCCCCGAATTGATACAACAGGTAGATCTTTGCTACAAACTTTATTTGCAGGGTTCAACAACAGCACATGTCAGTGATCTTGTTCTGTAGATCTGTGTATTCCAGATCATAGCTAGATATGTGAAAGGTATTCAACCACTCTTTGAGGAAAATGGCAAATGTCTTAGTTGTTGATTTGACCCTAATCTTGTTTTGCCACACTACCAAGTCTGGTTTTCACTCGGCTATTGGAATGAACGTGAGACAGCCAGAAATCAAGGTTAATCTGGGGGCCACCTGTAGTAACAACTCAGCACAATTTAGTATTCTGTCTAAATCTGTCTAATCCAGCATGAGAATAGTTTCATCTGGATTTGAGGACTAATACATTAATGGCATTGATTCTTGGAACTGGCTGCCCACTCACCACAGGACACAACCACACAACAAGACTAATGAGACGATTAAAGTATTCAATCAGGACCAAATACAATCCCTTTATTCTGAGCTAAACATGGCATCTTAAAGGGAAACGTCATATTCAACATCTCCAGCACCACAACATCAACATACAGTATGTGAAAATGGCGTGTTTATGTGTTCTGTAGTGTTCTTCTAAGATAGAGGACGATAAGTGTTTCCAATGACATCGTCAACCAATTAGTAGTCAATTAGTAGTCAATTAGTAGGCAATTCGTAGGCAATTCGTAGTCAATTAGTAGTCAATTAGTAGTCAATTAGTAGGCAATTAGTAGTCAATTAGTAGTCAATTAGTAGGCATTGCCTCCTCATAAATGCTTAAAATCACATGAAGCACACAGATGATGTCATTGGAAACACATCTCCCTCTATCTTCTTTACTACAAAATATATAAACGCGCCATTTTCACATACACTACATGACCAAAAGTATATGGACACACGAACATCTCATTCCAAAATCCTGGGCATTAATATGGAGTTGGTGCCCCCTTTGCTGCTATAACAGCCTCCACTCTTCTGGGAAGGCTTTCCACTAGATGTTGGAACATTGCTGCAGGGACTTTCTTCCATTCATCCACAAGAGCATTAGTGAGGTAGGGCACTGATGTTGACCGATTAGGCCTGGGGTTGAGGTATTGGTAAGGGCTTTGTGCAGGCCAGTCAAGTTCTKCMACACCGATCTCAACAAACCATTTCTGTATGGACCTTGCTTTGTGCATGGGGGCATTGTCATGCTGAAACAGGAAAGGKCCTTTCACAAACTATTACCACAAAGTTTGAAGCACAGAATTGTCTAGAATGTCATTGGAACTAAGGAGCCTAGTTCGAACCATGAAAAACAACCCCAGACCATTATTCCACTATTCATTGGGACAGGTAGCGTTCGCCTGGCATCCGCCAAACCCATACACGTCCGTCAGACTGCCAGATGGTGAAGCGTAATTCATCACTCCAGAGAACGCGTTTCCGCTGCTCCAGAGTCCAATGGCGGTGCGCTTTACACCACTCCAGTCGACGGTTGGGATTGCGCATGGTGATCTTAGGCTTGTGTGCGGCTGCTCGGCCATGGAAACCCATTTCATGAAGCTCCCAATGAACAGTTATTGTGCTGACGTTGCTTCCAGAGGCAGTTTGGAACTAGGTAGTGAGTGTTGCAACCGAGGACAGACGACTTTTACTCACTTCAGCACTCGGCGGGCCCGTTCTGTGAGCTTGTGTGGCCTACCACTTCGTGGCTGAGCCGTTGTTGCTCTTAGATGTTTCCACTTCACAATAACAGCACTTACAGTTGACCAGGGCAGCTCTAGCAGAGCAGAAATTTGACGAACTGACTTCTTGGAAAGGTGGCATCCTATGACGGTGCCACGTTGAAAGTCACTGATCTCTTCAGTAAGGCCATTCTACTGCCAATGTTTGTTTATSGAGATTGCATGGCTGTGTGCTCGATTTTATGTCAGCAACGGGTGTGGCTGAAATAGCCCGAATCCACTMATTTGAAGGGGTGTCCACATACCTTAGTATATATAGTGTATGTTGATGTTGGGGTGGTGTTGGAGATTAATATGAAGTTGAACCTTTTAGAAATGTTGCTTTAAGAGTAATTGGTTTCATGTGAGAAAGTTGTTCTGGGCTGTAAATCAAGTTTATTTATCTACCCCTGTGTGGTGTGGTGTGGTGTGGCGTGCGTGCGTGCGTGCGTGCGTGCGTGTATTGGGCTGGATACAGGAGTGCAGAGAGTGGAATATTTAACAGGACAGAGAGGAATAAACAAACCACAACAGCCTTCAACTGTCGAGACCATTTTACACTAACACTCTCTGTCATCAACTGTCTAGACCATTTTACACTAACACTCTCTGTCATTAACTGTCTAGACCATTTTACACTAA
>NC_036838.1:57458281-57460903 GCF_002910315.2 Salvelinus sp. IW2-2015
CAGAGGCAGTTTGGAACTAGGTAGTGAGTGTTTGCAACCGAGGACAGACGACTTTTACTCACTTCAGCACTCGGCGGGCCCGTTCTGTGAGTTGTGTGGCCTACCACTTCGTGGCTGAGCCGTTGTTGCTCTTAGATGTTTCCACTTCACAATAACAGCACTTACAGTTGACCAGGCAGCTCTAGCAGAGCAGAAATTTGACGAACTGACTTCTTGGAAAGGTGGCATCCTATGACGGTGCCACGTTGAAAGTCACTGATCTCTTCAGTAAGGCCATTCTACTGCCAATGTTTGTTTATGGAGATTGCATGGCTGTGTGCTCGATTTTATGTCAGCAACGGGTGTGGCTGAAATAGCCCGAATCCACTCATTTGAAGGGGTGTCCACATACCTTAGTATATATAGTGTATGTTGATGTTGGGGTGGGTGTTGGAGATTAATATGAAGTTGAACCTTTTAGAAATGTTGCTTTAAGAGTAATTGGTTTCATGTGAGAAAGTTGTTCTGGGCTGTAAATCAAGTTTATTTATCTACCCCTGTGTGGTGTGGTGTGGTGTGGCGTGCGTGCGTGCGTGCGTGCGTGCGTGTATTGGGCTGGATACAGGAGTGCAGAGAGTGGAATATTTAACAGGACAGAGAGGAATAAACAAACCACAACAGCCTTCAACTGTCGAGACCATTTTACACTAACACTCTCTGTCATCAACTGTCTAGACCATTTTACACTAACACTCTCTGTCATTAACTGTCTAGACCATTTTACACTAACACTCTCTGTCATTAACTGTCTAGACCATTTTACACTAACACTCTCTGTCATTAACTGTCTAGACCATTTTACACTAACACTCTCTGTCATTAACTGTCAGACCATTTTACACTAACACTCTCTGTCATTAACTGTCTAGACCATTTTACACTAACACTCTCTGTCATTAACTGTCTAGACCATTTTTACACTAACACTCTCTGTCATTAACTGTCTAGACCATTTTACACTAACACCTCTGTCATTAACTGTCTAGAACATTTTACACTAACACTCTCTTCCATTAACTGTCTAGACCATTTTACACTAACACTCTCTGTCATTAACTGTCTAGACCATTTTACACTAACACTCTCTGTCATAACTGTCTAGACCATTTTACACTAACACTCTCTGTCATTAACTGTCTAGACCATTTTACACTAACACTCTCTGTCATTAACTGTCTAGACCATTTTACACTAACACTCTCTGTCATTAACTGTCTAGACCATTTTACACTAACACCCTCTGTCATTAACTGTCAGACCATTTTACACTAACACTCTCTCATTAACTGTCTAGACCATTTTACACTAACACTCTCTGTCATAACTGTCTAGACCATTTTAACACTAACACTCTCGGTCATTAACTGTCTAGACCATTTTACACTAACACTCTCTGTCATTAACTGTCTAGACCATTTTACACTAACACTCTCTGGCCATTAGACTGTGTGCCATAGTGTATACTTATACTCTATCCAAGTTGGCCCAAGCCCTCTGTAACAGACTCCCTTGGTATCACGTAAAATTACACAACACCTCACTAAATGTAAACAAAACTTCAGCCCAACAAGTGGCAGAGCACAGACATGATCTCCTACTTGGATTAAATAGAGATTTGTATGCAATATTTTGGTTCCAGGTAAAACCCTTTTCGGTTCCAAGTAGAACCGTTTTGAGTTCCATATACTGTAGAACCCTCTCCAAAAGGGTTGTACCTGGAACCAAAAGGGTTGTACCTGGAACCAAAAAGGGTTCTTCAAAGGGTTATCTTATGGGGACAGCCAAATAACTCTATTAGCTCCAAATAACTCTAATAATAATAATTTTAAAAAGGGAACAAAACATCAGAGAACATTGCTCATCTCCATATGTGCTGTTAGAACCAGAGTCAGTAATAAACATTACAGTACAACAGCTTTCAGTTTTCGCTGACTAACACTCTCAAATCACTGTCACTACAGCAGTGTGTCGGAATATTCTTTTACAATGATGTGACACGTCACTGTCACTGTAGCAAGGGCCTTTCTAGAGAGAAGGCAGGAAAAGGTCGTCATTATTATGCATTGCAGTCCCCCAGTATGTTTGTCATGTTTTTATCGGACAGACAACAATTGGCATCTGTTGTCTCCTGTCTAGTCATGTTTGTTTGAATTCAATATGAGCTCGATTGGTTTTTCATTTTGCATTTGCGTCAGCAGCTTCAATTGTATGGGATGAGCCATTCACTCTTGTGAGAAAATAGACGGCCTCTGATAGACGGCCTCTGCAGCTTTGTAATACAGAAGATGCCTTGATTATTTATTCATTCATTCTTCTATCCATTAACCCATTCAGTCAGTCAGTCAGTCTGTCTGTCTGTCTGTCTGTCTGTCTGTCTGTCGACAGACAGACAGACAGACAGACAGACAGACAGAACAGACCAGACAGACAGACAGACAGACAGACAGGACAGACAGACAACAGACAGACAGACAGACAGACAGACAGACAGACAGACAGACAGACAGACAGACAGACAGACAGACAGACCAGACAGACAGACAGACAGAACACTGACTGACGACTGACTGACTGACTGACTGA
>NC_036838.1:57463567-57481132 GCF_002910315.2 Salvelinus sp. IW2-2015
AAAGAAAACAGACAGAACAGAAATCGACCAGACAGACAGACAGAAACAGAACGACAGCACAGACAGAAAGACAGAACAGACAGACAGACAGAACAGACAGACAGACAGACAGGACAGACAGGACAGACAGACCCAGACAGACAGACGACAGACAGACAGACAGACAGACAGACAGACAGACAGCAGGACAGACAGACAGAACAGACAGACAGGAACCACAGACAGACAGACAGACCCAAGAACAGGACAAGACAGGACAGGACAGGGACAGGACAGGGAACAGGCAGGACAGGACAAGGACAGGACAACGACAGGACAGGACAGGAAGGACAGAACAGGACAGACAGGACAGGACAGGACAGGACAGGACAGGACAGGACAGGACAGGACAGACAGGACAGGACCAGGACAGGACAGGACAGGACAGGACAGACAGGACAGCGGGACAGGACAGGACAGGACAGGACGACAGACAGACAGGACCAGGAACAGGACAAAGGACAGGGACAGGACGAGACAGGACAGGACAGGGACAGGGACAGGGAAAAACAGGAACAGACAGGGACAGAACAGACAGACAGACAGGAACCGAACCAGGACAGAGACAGGGACAGGACAGGGACGAAAGACAGGACAGGACAGAAAACAAGACAGGATCTGTCTGTCTGTCTGTCTGTCTGTCTGTCTGTCTGTCTGTCTGTTTATTAATTATAGGCCAGTGTTAGGGCTGTAGCCTGTTTGTCAGAGGGTCACCAGTATATTTCAGGACAGGTGAGTCAGGGGTTTACCTTCCTGTGTTCCGCGGGCCAGAGAATAGAGACCACTGCTCTATCCTGGCGGACAGGAAGCCTGACATCAGTTGGCATTGTATAAATAACCTTGCCATGGGCTCTACCCCCTTCTCTTCCTACAATGCAGCCTAATATAGTCCTGAAGACATGGTTCAGGCAGGTTTGTAGTATTGCAGGTCCTCCTTAGGTACATAACACTGAGCTGCAGTGAACCAAATAATTTGTCAATTAGATGTAGTTCATGTCTAGCATGGATATTATTCACAATATGCACCCAATAAAAAAACACAGCACATGGACAGTGGGATTATTACGTGGTCATTGGATAGTTGTTCTATGTAGAGAATTTGTTGATATATTCACATAACCATCAGCAGTCCTAGAGGACACAGTTATCAGTTGTCCTAGAGGACACAGTTATCAGTAGTCCTAGAGGACACAGTTATCAGTAGTCCTAGAGGACACAGTGATCAGTATAGTCGCGTAGAGAGCCCTCCTGTGAGTGTGCGAGTGTGGTTTCCTAGAGGACACAGTTATCAGCAGTCCTAGAGGACACAGTTATCAGTAGTCCTAGAGGACACGTTATCAGTATCCTAGAGGACACAGTTATCAGTAGTCCTAGAGGACCACAGTTATCAGTTGTCCTAGAGAGACACAGTTATCAGTAAGTCTAGAAGACACAGTTATCAGTTCCTAGAGGACACAGTATATCAGTATCAATAGACACAGTTATCAGTCTGTCCTAGAGGACACAGTTTATCAGTAGTCTTATAAGACACAGTTATCATCTAGTAGTCTATAAGACACAGTTATCAGTAGTCCTAGAAGACACAGTTATCAGTAGTCTAGAAGACACAGTTATCAGTAGTCCTAGAGACACAGTTATCAGTAGTCCTAAGACACATTATCAGATCTAGCACGAGTCTTCAGATTAGTCCATAGCCTAGACAGTATTCTCAAGTATCCTAGAAGACAGTTATCAGTAGTCCTACCCTGAAGACAGTTATCTAGTCATTCCTAGAGACACAGTTATCAGTAGTCCTAGAAGACAGTTATCAGTAGTCTCTAGAAGACAGTTATCAGTAGTCCTAGAGACACAATGTATCAGATTAGTCCTAGAAGACAGTTTATCAGTAGTCCTAGAAGACAGTTATCAGTAGTCCTAGAGGACACAGTTATCAGTATAGTCCTGGAAGGACACAGTTATCAGGTAGTCCTAGAAGACATATCAGTAGTCCTAGAAGACAGTTATCAGTTGTCCAGAGGACACAGTTATCAGTAGTCCTAGAGGACACAGTTATCAGTAGTCCTGGAAGACACAGTTATCAGTAGTCCTAGAAGACAGTATCAGTGTCCTGGAAGAACAGTTATCAGTAGTCCTAGAAGACAGTTATCAGTTGTCCCAGAGACACAGTTATCAGTAGTTCTAGAGGACACAGTTATCAGTAGTCTAGAAGAACATTATCAATAGTCTTATAAGACACATTATCAGTAGTCTTATAAGACACAGTTATCAGTAGTCCTAGAAGACAGTTATCAGTAGTCCTAGAGGACACAGTTACAGTAGTCCTAGAAGACAGTTATCAGTAGTCTAGAAGACAGTTATCGAGTAGTCCTAGAAGGACACAGTTATCAGTAGTCCTAGAAGACAGTTATCAGTAGATGTCCTAGAAGACACAGTTATCAGTAGTCCTAGAAGAACAGTTATCAGTAGTCCTTAAGACACAGTTATCAGTAGTCAGAAGACAGTATCAGTAGTCCTAGAGGACACAGTTATCCAGTAGTCCTAGAAGACAGTTATCAGTAGTCCTAGAAGACAGTTATCAGTAGTCCTAGAGGACACAGTTATCAGTAGTCCTAGAAGACACGTTATCAGTAGTCCTAGAAGGCAGTTATCAGTAGTCCTAGAAGACAGTTATCAGTAGTCCTAGAAGACAGTTTATCAGTAGTGCTCTAGAAGACAGTTATCAGTAGTCCTAGAGGACACAACTAGCAATAGCTGGGGCCTCTTTTCCTGTGACTGTCTGTATGGGGGTCCTGTTAAGGAACCTCCTCAGTGAGGCGAGAGACCCACGAGAGGAGAAGAGATAAGAGGGGAAGAGAGAGAGGGGAGGGAGTGAGGGGGTCTGTAGGTACTCAGGTCATGTACAGAGTTGTGTGCTGTAGCTACAACATGGAAGAAAACTGAGCAAAACGGGGAGTGATCACCTGAACTGTTCCCGTCAAACAAATTATGAATTAAGAAATGTTCCATTGCTATTGTGTAACACAACCTGGTATGATCTGTCAGCCAGCTGTGCGTTTAGCTCAACCCTGGGTTAGACTGGCTAACTAGCTGTTTCCGGGGAGGCCAGCTGGGCGTTTAGGTCAACCTGGGTTAGCTGGCTAATAGTTGTTTCAGGGAGGCCAGCTGTGCGTTTAGGTCAACCCTGGGTTAGCTGGCTAACTAGCTGTTTCAGGGGAGGCCAGCTGTGCGTTTAGCTCAACCCTGGTTAGCTGGCTAACTAGCTGTTCAAGGGAGGCCAGCTGTGCGTTTAGCTCAACCCTGCGGTTAGCTGGCTAACTAGCTGTTTCAGGGGAGGCAAGCTGTGCGTTTAGCTCAACCCTGGGTTAGCTGGCAACTAGCTGTTTCGGGGGAGGCCAGCTGTGCGTTTAGCTCAACCCTGGGTTAGCTGGCTAACTAGCTGTTTCCGGGGAGGCCAGCTGTGCGTTTAGCTCAACCCTGGGTTAGCTGGCTAACTAGCTTTTCAGGGGAGGCAAGCTGTGCGTTTAGCTCAACCCTGTTAGCTGGCTAACTAGCTGTTTCGGGGAGGCCAGCTGTGCGTTTAGCTCACCCTGGGTTAGCTGGCTAACTAGCTGTTTCGGGGGAGGCCAGCTGTGCGTTTAGGTCAACCCTGGGTTAGCTGGCTAACTAGCTGTTCGGGAGGCAAGCTGTGCGTTTAGGTCAACCCTGGGTTAGCTGGCTAACTAGCTGCTTCAGGGGAACCAGCTGTATGCTTCTACCTATCTGGTCTCTGGTGATTTGCCGGGAAATTGAAGGTTATAAAAAGCAGAGTGCCAGGCAAACAGCATTCCTGGGCCTGCATAGCGTGCGAGACTGTGTGTGTGTGTTGCTCATCTTGCCCCAGGGGATCAGACTGCTAGTTCTCCACAGTGGAAAACACTGACTGAGGCCTGTTACAGCAGGAGGTTGTTCCCAGTCATCATAAAGTACTCATACACACACACACACACACACACACACACACACACACACACCACACACACCCACACAACACACACACAACTTATTTCAGACAGAAAATAATTGCAATGCTTATTTGACCCCCTTTCAAACAGCCCCTTGTTTAAAATACCATGTTCTTACTTGAAATGCCTCTTAAAATAATGTAACAGACTGACGTAAAAACAAGCCAAAACAAGGTACATTTGGGGATTTTTGTCTGTATTTGTTAGTGACTAATCACACGTTCCCTCAGACCCGTCTGACCAGTGGAACAGCATGATGGACAGTGTGGTCTTTTGGTCAACAGTCCAGTTTTATCTGAAATCACTTCCTGTTAATGTACTACTCAGATTCCTCAGTGGCAGCTCGTGTTGTTTGGTAGCTGGTTAGCTGCCTCTCTTCTTTCTTCTTTCTTCTTTCTTTCCCTCCTTGTCTGTCATCTAGACAAACTATAAGCTGATATACTGTGTGAGTGCTTTTAGTATCATTTTCAGATGTTTGAGCTTTCAAGAGTCTGTGTATCTACCCTGGTGCAACAGGTTGTCAAACTCGGTTTGAGTTCTAACTTCTAAAATAATTTGAGACATTATTTATCAGCTTTGGTTCTGATAGTGGATTATTTATCAGCTATGGTTCTGATAGTGGATTATTTATCAGCTATGGTTCTGATAGTGGATTATTTATCAGCTATGGTTCTGATAGTGGATTATTTATCAGCTTTGTTCTGATAGTGGATTATTTATCAGCTATGGTTCTGATAGGGATTATTTATCAGCTATGGTTCTGATAGTGGATTATTTATCAGCTATGGTTCTGAGAGTGGATTATTTATTCAGCTATGGTTCTGATAGTGGATTATTTACAGCTATGGTTCTGATAGTGGATTATTTATCAGCTATGGTTTTGATAGTGGATTCTTTATCAGCTATGGTTCTGATAGTGATTCTTTCTCAGCTATGGTTCTGATAGTGGATTCTTTATCAGCTATGGTTCTGATAGTGGATTATTTATCAGTTTTGTGTTCTGAGAGTGGATTATTTATCAGCTATGTTTCGATAGTGGATTCTGCCTTGTACCCTACTGCCTGTGACCCTACTGCCTATACTCTACTGCTAGTACTATACTCCTAGCCTTACTACTGCCTAGTACTCTACTGCCCTAGTACCCCTTACTGCCTTGTACCCTACTGCCTAGTACTCTAACTGGCCTAGTACCCTACTGCCTATTACTCTACTGCCTAGTACCCTACTGCCTAGTACTCTACTGCCTAGTACCCTACTGCCTAGTACTCTACTGCCTAGTATTCTACTGCCTAATACTCTACTGCCTAGTACTCTACTGCCTAGTACTCTACTGCCTAGTACTCTACTGCCTAGTACTCTACTGCCTGATAACGCCACCATCTCCTGACCCAAATTCTGACAGGTTGTTTGATACCTCACCACAGCAAAGGGAGAACTGGCTTTTATACGGAATCTGTGACGCCACTTTACTGAGCTGAGCTGCTGAGCTATATCAACAAGCAACTCTGTCCTTCACCTATATATCTTCTGAAGAGCTAATTCATTCATTCCTTTGCTTAGAGTCACTACAGATGCCGTATCTTAATTTGGTCATCCTGATGTTGCAGGAATGTTCCTGCGCAGCAGGAAATGCAAACTTGTAGTGTATTCAAGGTTTTAGTGTAATTTCCACTTTAAAATGTCAGACTTGATTATCCCTAACGAAAAATGTATTAACCCCTACAAAAAATGTCCATTCATTATAATTTCACATAATAATTCACATTTCCTGTTGCTGCAGGACAATTTTCCTGCTGAAGCAAACTGGCTCGAAGTAAGATCCAACATCTCTATCCATCTCTCTTCTCCAGTATGCAGAGATGGTTACAGAGCACTATTACAATTGTCAAAATCCTAACAACATATGTTTTGTATCTAACCAGTGACAAACAGCAGAGTTGATATAGGACTGATACCTGTACTATTTAGATTTGCCTTTTTTTATTCACTAATATTGTACACCTCCAAAGGTAGCTTATTTCAACTTGTTGAAAGTGACATTTGGGTTCACAGAGGGCATAGCTTATTTAAATTAGGTCAGACTGACAAAACAGAAATGCCCTGTTATGATTCATCAAGTTTTCTTTCTCGTCGTCATAAATGTTCCTTTTCACATTTCCTCTCTGAAATTGTCAGTGTTCCATTGTTAGTAAAATGTCACAGAGACCTTTACGGTTAGTTGATGAAGACGGGGCTTGTCCCATTAATTCAAAATGATATTCACAGATTGTCGCAACATTAGAAATTAGACACTGTTATTCTGTTCTCTCTGTCTGTGTGGAGGTTGGTGGGTTAGTAAGCCCAGGCAATAGCGTTTCAATTTATACCCAGCATGGCCCACTTTCTTTCCACGGAGGGAAATTGACGTTCAAGGGAACATTGAACACTTAAATAACACAAACATAGATTTCCAGTGCTGAGGTAGAAAGAGGCCTCCCTCCTCTGTAGTGTAGATCTGAGGCTTAATATGTATGAAGTGTCACGGTTACGTGTCATTTCTAACATCAAAGAAATGTTTTGCCTTTTTTTTATGGCCCTTTAAAGACACATAGTACCTAATACGTTTCGTCATCTGGAAAGGGAGGTTGGGGTGGCTGCAACAGCTTAGTCAACCAAACGGTTTCAAGTCCCATCGAAGCAAAGGTGTGCTGTCACTCAAGCTCATTTTGTMATTTATATTCTGTTGGCAACAAGATATTGCACATGGCATGTGTTGCGATGTGGTCTGAGAATGAACACTTCTAATTTCTGTTATTTTTCATGAGAGATCATCGATTTGCTSTAGGAAAATCTGGAATGAAAGAATTACTGTGTGTGGTCTCTACCCCTGAGCCAAATGCCCAGTCTTACCTTCCACAGTAGCGTTCAGAAAATAGCCTATAATTGTGTAAGTATGTTCCCACTTCAAAACCTTGAGAGCCTGGCTCACAGTAGCCTATAATCAGGGCTGGATTAATGCAGGGGTTTACTGGGGCTGAAGCCCCTGGGCCCAGGCCTGTGGCGGGCCCCAGGAGGCAGCAAAAAAATATATATACAGTATATATATACAGTACCAGTCAAAAGTGTGGACACCTACTCATTCCAGGGTTTTTCTTCGTTTTTATTATTTTCTACATTGTAGAATAATAGTGAACACATCAAAACCATGAAATAACACATAACTAAAAAATTGTTCATCAAATAAAAATATATTTTATATTTGAGATTCTTCAAAGTAGCCACCTTTTGCCTTGATGAGAGCTTTGCACACTCTTGTCATTMTCTCAACCAGCTTCATGGAGTAATCACCTGGAATTAATTTAAGTGAACCATTAACCTCTACTACTTTCTCCCTTCCTGATAAATAGGACTTTACCCAGCCTAGAGGGATACTGCTTAACCTCAGTGCCTCCAGTTTGGAGATTAGGAGACAGTGGTTAACTGTATCAAAGGCCWTCTGTAGGTCAAGCAGTACCATTCCACAGAGATTTCCCTCATCAATCTCTTTCGTGATGAAGTCAGTCAAGTAAAGTAGACATGAATCAGTGGAGTAAATACACATGTGCACAGTGATTAACACACGGGACGAGACCCGTAMTCATCTGCGCAATCCACAAGGGCACGAAAGCGAAAACACACAGCACAGGTACTCACACGCACTAATGGACAAGACAATGCGAACAATAACTTGAACAGAACCCAATGGAAAACCAACGGGCACACGTTCAGTAGCAAGTTACCTAATCGCCGTGCAAACAGGGCGACAGGTCGCTGCGTAATGAAATTCCGGAGGCTCCGTGACCCCCCCTCGCCCCGACCGCTGCTACCTAGCAGCGTAATGAGCGGTGAGACGATCACAGGAATGCAGTGCGCGGCTCGCATCGAGACCCGATGCAGCTGCCAATGTCTGCGTCTTGCTCACCCTCTCTCTCCTCTCTCGGCCTCCTCCGCCTCTCGTGTCCTGTTCCTCCATCCCGACGCCAGTTGCCCTGCCCAAAGTTGCGGGTAAGCCATCGACGCACTCAGTTTCCCACAGTGCGTCGGTGACGACCGCTTTGTGGCGGTGTCGGACGGGCCAGTGTGATAGACATCGGACGCCCATCGCCTGCTTGCCGAAGTCTGCGTGGCCACGGACCAGTCGCAGTCATCGGTTCTCTTGGTATTGCCATTCCTTCCTCTTTTCTTGTCTCCTTAAATGTTAAGATATTCTGTTCACGCTGGTATTAGTTGCAGTATGACACAGGCGCGGATTGCCAGTTTCTTAGAGCGATTTATACACTCAAATTACGGCTGCGTGCCGCGTAGAGCACCTCGGTGCGACGACTGACACCAATACAAACCACATAACTTAACACAGGCGTAACTCTCTCCTTTCTCACTTCACTTTCTTCTCCAGTTGGGCCTCAGCCTCCCAATGTTCAACTTCTCTCTTCAACAGCTCATATTTAACAGACCAGCCGGCCCCACCTCAACCACGTCCTCAATCGCCTCCTGGTCCTATATTCCTTAGCCAGTTGACGAAGAGATCCAGAACAACAGCCAGGGGATTTAGCTCAGGGTACTGTATGTTGTGCTTCCTTGGACAGAGAGTACCCTGTGTTGTATCACGTGATGTTGGTTGATTGTGCCTGATCTATGGGTCGCTTGTTTCCCCGTTCCTCTAGCCCGTGCCTCTGCACGCCGTAATTGTGAGCTTAATAAAAAATCCATTACGCATTTCCTGCGCTCCTGTAGGTGACTACACATACTACTGACTCCCCATTTTGTTATTTTTATACCAGTCCCCGTGACCACTTACTTATGAGTCATAAAGCCCCAGAACTAGATAAAGTGTTAATTGGAGAGCAGACCGCTGCCCGGGAATGGCCCGTCCGACGATGCTGCGAATCGTGTATCCGTTGCAGCAACTACTAACATCAACATCTTCGTATTCGCTGGAACATATCGACACTGGTAAGAAATCACGTCTTTGTCCCTCTTTGCCGATCCTGCATGGTCATCACACGGGCCCAGTCCGACACCGCCACCAACCGCGTGTACGTGTCCGACGCCACTAGCTACTGTCCGTTGATCCATAGCTGCCGGCAAACTTATTTTTGTTGAAGGCAGCGGCAATGGCTCCGTCCGTGAATTGGAGCGACGCAAGCATAATTTCGGCGCTTGCATCGGCTCCTTGATCGACCCGGCACTTGGCATTGCATATGTCTGACGTCCCGAGGCCGTTCATTGGACTTAGGCTCTGCTAGTAGCCACGCCACCGTTGTCAGTAGAGGGGGGGTCGTGTCACGGACCCCTCCAGAACTTTCATTCTGCACACACTGTGCTCCCCTGTTTCCCACTGATTAGTACTTGTAATAGTGTGCCGTTGGTTTCCGATTGGCGGTCAATTATTGTTCCATGTCTATTAGTGCGTGTGAGTAGCGCTGTGCTGTGTGTTTGCCTTTCGTGCCCTTGTGGATTGCGCAGATGATTACGGGTCTCGTCCCGTGTGTATATACACTGTGCCAGGTATTTACTCCCACTGATTCATGTCTACTTTACTTGACTGACTTCATCACGAAAGAGATTGATGAGGGAAATCTCTGTGGAATGGTACTGCTTGACCTACAGAGGCCTTGATACAGTTAAACCACTGTCTTCCTAATCTTCCAACTGCTGGAAGGCACTGCGATAGGTTAAGCGTATCCCTCTAGGCTGGGTAAAGTCCTATTTTCAGGAAGGAGAAAGAGTAGAGTTAATGGTTTTACTTAAATAATTCCAGGGTGATTACTCCAAAGATGGTTGAGATAGATGACAAGAGTTGATGTGCAAATCTCTATCAAGGCAAAGGTGGCTACTTTGAAGAATCATAATATAAATAGATATTTTTATTTTGGATTGATGAACAATTTTTTAGTTATGTGTTTATTTTCATGGTTTTGATGTGTTCACTATTATTCTACAATGTAGAAAATAAAAAAACGAAGAAAAACCCTGGAATGATGTAGTGGTCCACACTTTTTGACTTGTACTGTATATATATACTGTATATATATTTTTTTGCTGCCCCCTCCTGGGGCGCGTCAGCCCAGTAAACCCCTGGATTTAATCCGACCCTGATTAAGGCTACTGTGAGCAGGCTCTCAAGGTTGTGAAGTGGGAACATACTTACACAATTATAGGCTATTTTCGTGACGCTACTGTGGAAGTAGACTGGGCATTTGTTTGCTCAGGGGTAGAGACCACACACAGTAATTCTTTCATTCCAGATTTTCCTAGAGCAATCGATGATCTCTCATGAAAATAACAGAAATTAGAAGTGTGTCATTCTCAGACCACATCGCGACACACATGCCATGTGCAAATATCCTGTTGCCAACAGATATAAATGACAAAATGAGCTTGAGGACAGCACACCTTTGCTTCCATCTGGGGCTTGAAACCGTTTGGTTTGACTAAGCTGTTGCAGCACCCCACACCTCCCTTCCAGATGACGAAACGTATTAGGTACACTTGTGTCTTTCAAGGCATAAAAAAAAGGCAAAGACATTTCTTTGATGTTAAGAATGAACACGTAACCGTGACACTTCATAATTAATAATTCCTCGAATCTACACTACAGAGGAGGAGGCCTCTTTCTACCTCAGCACTGAAAATCTATGTTTGTGTTATTTAAGTGTTCAATGTTCCCTTGAACGTCAATTTCCCCCGTGGAAAGAAAAGTGGGCCATGCTGGGTATAAATTGAAACGCGTATTGCCTGGGCTTACTAACCCACCAACCTCCAACACAGACAGAGAGAACAGAATAACAGTTGCAATTCTGATAGTTCTATACTCCGTTGTGCTATAACAAAGTCATGTGCTCAATATCCTTACCATGTTATATTTCGGACTGAGCAGATATGAATGAGTCCCCTGTGTAAAGGATCGCACAAAGCCCCGTTTTCTCAACCTATCCCACCAGCTAAACGGTTCTACTGTGACATTTTAAGTACCTTCCTTAAGCGAGGAACAGAAGTTTGCTGAATTACAATGACTGTACAATTTCAGAGACTGGCCAAATTCTGAAATTAGCCCAGCATTTATAACTTCGACCCATCGAGAAGAAATCACGTTGTGAGATGAGTATCTATGAACTAAGACGCTAGTTTCATGTCTCTGTCAGTCTACCTACACTTATTAAATAAATGCTATGCCCGTCTCTGTGAACCCCACATGTCACTTGTTCAAGCAAGTTGAAAATTACAAGCTACCTTTGTAGAGGGTTGTACTGTTAATAATGATTAGTGTATCATAAATACATAAGGCACCATATTATCTAAATAGTACAGTTACGTGTATCCAGTCCACTAGTCGAGAGCTCTGGATCAGTTTGTCGACTGAGTGTAAGATATCATGAAAATTGTTTATGGATTTTGTACAGAATTTCGTAATAGTCTCTCCTGTAAACCCAGCTTTGACATACTAGTCTGCTGTGGGCACAGAGAGGTCCGGGATGTAAATGAACTCATTATGTAATGTCTCTGCTTGTCGATCCCAGGAGGAGTCCTATAAAAATGACTGCACTACCGTAAAGCTTCTGGATCAAGAGTCCTGTTAAATGGACTTCTAGGAGGTATGAAATGAGGTAGATCTGCCTTGCGTATTGTACTTCGAGCCCAAGTTTGCGTCAGGCAGGAGAAATTGTCCGGCTCTGCAGAGCAGTAAATTTCTTGAATTTTATGTGAAATTATAAATGAATGAGACATTTTTTATTAAGGGTTAAATATGCATTTACTCCCCCGTCTTATGGATAATCAAGTCTGACTCTCTTCTTAAGGGAGTGGAAATTACACAGATAAACAAGTTAGAATTGGTTCCCACTACCAAGTTTGGCTATTTCTCTGCTGCAGCGCATGAACGTGCGGAACATTCTGCTAAACATCATGTATGACCAAATTTAACTCCCTCCAGTACTGAGAATTTAGAGCAGATCGGTGAGAGTTGAGCGTCTAATGCAATAGTAATGAATGAAAATAGACTCTTTCAGAAGACTCCACTTAATCCATAGGGTGAGTTCTCTCCACAAGAACAGTAAGTTGACTTGTGATATTAGATTAACCAGCTAGCTCAGTACTCACTAACAAGTTGCGTCACAGATTCCGTATAAAAGCCAGTTCTCCCTTGGGCTGTGGTTGAGGTATCAAAGACAACCTGTACAGTATATCATTGAAGCGTCAGAAATAACATGGTAGGTCGCGTATATTCCCTAACCCACAAGTATCGATGAGGATACTATCGAGTAGACAAGTACTAGCAAGTATATGACTATGGACCATGTCCAAACATCCAGCCAAGCTGAGTATTCCAGAAATACGAATAATTATGGCACTTATGACCAGTAGCCATAAGCCCACCTTAACGCTAGGCAGTAGATACTAGGCAGTAGAAGGGTACCTAGGCAGTAAGAAAGATCAGCCCAGTACTAGGCAATGCAATACCCTTATGGACCCAGGTACTAGCGAGAGTCTAGATATTAGGCCAGATAAGATTAGGCAGAGAAGTACTAGGCAGGAGGGTTACTAGGCAGTAGATATTAGGCAGAGAGTACTGGCAGTAGAAGTACTAGGCCAGAGGTACTAGGCAGTAGAGTACTAGCAGTAGAGTACTAGGCAGGTAGGAGTTACTACGGCAGAGGGTACTAGCAGTAGCGGTACTAGGCAGTAGACATTACATAGCACACGACTGTAGAGTACTAGGCAGTAGAGTATTCAGAACAATTACGATGGACCAGTCCAACCACCACGGTACTAGGCAGTTAGAGTCACGAGTACACCAAATGGCCTAAGTGTAGACCCAGCGTACTAGCAGTAGCCCCACAGCACTAGGCACAGATAGGTACTAGGGCAGTAGCTGATAGCTATATGCAGTAGAAAGTACTAGGAGCCATACTACAGGCCACACATAGTAGAGGGACTAGGCAGTAGCTGTAACTAATAAACTATGACCAGTCACGTATATGGGCACGCACTATCAGTTAGCTAGACAGACAATCTACTTATAGTACGTACCAGCAGTAGAGTACTATCCAGAACTAGGACCCCACCTGTACAGCATAGTTTCGATAGGACCCCACAAAAGTGCCTGAAACTCGGAACCATCCACACAACTATCGAAAACCCCATGTAACAGCTTGATAATACTAATGATGTGCCGAACCCAGTCCTAATACCAGCAACCAAAACTGTATACTAAGATAAAACCCTTCCACTATCAGACAATATGACTCTTGAAGGTATACAGTCCAGAGAAGTCCAACTAAGTCAAAAGAACCTAGTGCAGAACGAAATCCACATAATCAAGAACTTACCTCTGTAGGCTGCCGCATAGAAACGAAAGATCCTTCACTATGTCAAACACCAATATGCCCAACATAAGACCAAATAATCCACTTCAGAACCATACGTCTGCGATAAATAATTCCACTATCAGAGAATCTCTATAGCTGCCATGAAATAAAACCTCCAACTCTCAGAACCATAGAAGACTGCCTAAGTAAAATTCCAACAGTCCCAACTCCAAACTACTCGAGAGGTATAACCCAGAAACTACGCTGAAAGTACATATATACTGAATTACCACAGTATCAGAACCTCTCAGGCATGCAGGCGATATAAAATCCACTAACTGCAGAACCAAAGTATTGCAGCTAAGACATAAATACTAATGGTAACCTCCAGTTACTCTCACAACAACATGCGCGCATTATGCAGACATGAAAAATAAACCTGTTCCAGCGAACTCAAGTCAAGAACCATACGCAACTCGTAGAGAGTAAATGCCACTTATTAGAACCCTAGCTGAGTAAATAAATCCACAATTAATCGAACCAGAAGCTGATAAAGTGACCGTAGCTCAAATTTATTTTAGACGGTTAGACCACATCAAAAACAACCGAGTTTGACAACCTCGTTTGCACCAGGGGTTAGTATCAAACAATACCCAGATAACACCAGACTCTGAAAGCTCAAACATCTGAAAATAGATACTAAAAAGCACTCACACAGTATTATTGCGAAGCTATATAGTTTGTCCTCAGATGCAGACAGAAGAGGAAGACAAGTACAAAACGAGAAAGAAAGAAAAAAAAGAGCAGACTGACAACAAGCTACCACAAACACAGAAGCTGCCACTGAAAGTGGAATCTGACTGAGAGGTAACTACATTAACAGGAAAAGTATTTCAGGATTATACACCTTAAGGCGAACCCATGTCCCGTCGCAAAAGGACCACACATGGTTCCATCATTGCTGTATGTCCAACTGGTAATCCAGAGGTCTGAGGAACGTATGTGATTAGTCACTCACAAATACAGACAATAAAAATCCCACAAATGTAAAGCCTTTGATTCTGTCTTTGTGTTTTTACGTCAGTCTGTTTACATATTTTCAAAGAGCAATAGTTCCGAAGTAATAAGAACATGGTAATTATTAAACAACCGGCCCCTGTTTGAGAAGAAAGAGAGGTCAAATAAAGCATTGCAATTATTCTTCTCTGTCTGAAAATAAGTTGTGTTGTGTGTGTGATTCCTCAATAACCCACAAGACTTGTGTCGGACGCATGCAATCACTATAAACACACACAAAACACATCGACATTCAGTGGAGTGTGAATTTGTGTAGCGTGTGCTGGTAGTGAGTAGGGACGCCTTAGCCACACCCCGACACCATCGGTGTGGTGTGTAGACTGGTGATTGAGTACGTTCTATGAAATGACTGGGAACAACCTCCTGCGTATTTAACAGGCCTCAGTCAGTGTTTTCACTGTGGAGAACTAGCAGTCCCTGCCCATTCCCCTGAGGAGCCAAGATGAGCATACACAGCACACACAGTTCGTGCACGCCTATGGCAGGCGCGCAGGAATGCTTGTTTGGACTCTAGCACCTCTGCTTTATTATAACTCTGACATTTCACCGGCAAAATCAAACCAGTAGAGCCAGATAGGTAGAACATTACAGCTTGGTCTTTCCCCTTTCGACAAGCAGCTAAGTTAGCCAGCGATAACCGAGCCGTTGAACCTACACCGCACAGCTCTTGCCTCCCCCGATAACAGCTAGTTAGCCAGCTAACCCGGTTGACCTAGAACGCACAGTGCCTCCAACCCAGTAAAACAGCTAGTTAGCCAGCTAAACCCAGGGCGTGAGGCTTAAACGCCAACAGCTGCCGTCCCCCAAACAAGCTAGTTAGACCCAGCTACCCAAAGGTGGTTGAGACTTCTACACGCACAGCTTTGACCTTGTCCCCTGAAACCGCTCCCAGTTTAGCCAGCTAAACGCCAGGGGGTTGAGCTAAACCACAGCTGGCCTCCCCGAAACAGCTAATTAGCCAGCTAACCGGGTTGAGCTAACCGCACAGCTGTGCCTTCCCCCGAAAACAGCTAGTTAGCCAGCTAACCCAGGGTTGAGGCTAAACGCACACGCTTGCCTCCCTGATAAAGACACAACCGTTAGCCAGCATAAAACCCAGGCCGTTGAAGCTTAAACGCACAGCTTGCCTTCCCCTGAAAGCTAGACTTAGTTAGCCAGCTAACCCAGGGTTGAGCTCCCAACGCACAGACTGGCCTCCCCGTCGAAAACCAAGCTAGTTAAACCAGCTAACCCACCTAGTGACCTAACACGCCACAGACTGGCCTCCCCTGAAACAAACCTAGTTTAGCGAGGCACTCCAACCAGGTTAACCTAACGCACGTGCCTCCGCCCGAAAACAGCTGTTAGCCAGCTAACCAGGCTAGGGTTGAGGCTAAACGCACAGCTGGCCTGACAGATCATACCAGGTTGTGCCTTACATCAGATAAGCAATGGAACATTTACTTAATGTCATACCAAATTTGCTTTGGTGACGGGAACAGTTCTAGGTGATCAACTCCCCCGTTTGCTCAGTTTTTCTTCCGATGTTGTAGCTACAGCAACACAACTCTGTACCATGACCTGAAGTAGTACCTGAACAGACGACCCCCAACCTCACCTCTTCCCTCACTCTCTCTTCCCCCTCATCTAATCTCTCTCCCTCTCGGGTCTCTCGCCCTTGCTACTGAGGCGTTCCCTTACAGACCCCCCATACCAGACAGTACATACACAGGAAATCCAAGAGCGCCACCACGCGTAGTTGCTAGTTGTGTCCTCTAGACTATCGGGCATACTGTCGTCTAGGACTACTAGATAGACACTGGTCTTCTAGACTATTCTGATCAACTAGTGTCTTCTAGGACTTTACTGGAGAACTGCAGCTTCCGAATACCTAGACTACTGATATAATCAGTGTTCTTACCTTAGGGACTTACATAGGATAACTGTGTGTGCCTCATAGCGAGACTACTGATAACTCTCTTCTAGAACTACTGATAACTGTTCTTCCCAGAACTTACATGCCAAATAAACTGTGCTCCTCTAGGGACTACTGATACCTGTCTTCTAGGACTACTTTGATAACTGTGTCTTATAAGACTACTGAGAACTGTGTCTCTAGGAGCTTCTCTGATAACTGATTGTACATGATACATCCCTCTAGAACTACTTGTAAACGATCTTCTAGGACTACTGAGGTAACCTTGTCCTCCTAGAACTACTGATAACTAGTTCTTCTAGAACTACTATAACTGTCTTCTAGGACTACTGAATAACTGTGTCTCTAGGACTTACTGATAACTGTCTTCTAGGACTTACTGCCATTCCCAACTTAGTGTGCATTATAAAGACCTACTAGATAACACTGTTTGTCTGATAAGGACTACTGAAACTGTGTCTTCTATGGGACTACTGATAACTGTGTGCCTCTTAGAACTTACTTATTCAGAGTGAACTGAGTGTTCCTCGTGAGCCGACAACTGAACCACTGTCTTCAATAGGAGACTGATACTACTGATAACTGTGTCTTGCCGAGACTACTGATAAACTGTCTTCTAGGTACTACGTCGATGACTAGCTGCGTCTCCAGGACTACTGATAACATGTGTCGTCTCTAGGACTACTGAATAACTGCTGTCCTCCTGGGTACAACAAACTGATCAAACTGTCGTCTCAGACTACTGATAACTGTTCTTCCTGTGAAGGACTTACTGATATTAACTGTGTCTTTCCAGCAGGAACGACTACTGGATAAACTTTGCTCCCCTTACTAGGAGACTACTGCCAATATACTCTTCTAGGACTACTGATAACTGTTCTTTAGACCATCTACTTGAAAACCCTGTATATCCTTCTACGGTTTACTACTGATAACTGTCTTCTAGGTAATGACTACTGATAACTGTCTTCTAGACTACTGATAACTGTGTCCTCTAACTACTGATAAGATCTGTCATTTTGCTAGACCATACTAGACCTGTACTTCTAGGACTACTGATATATCTGCGTCTTCATAGGACTACTGAGAGACTAGTGCCTAATATCTAGTCCTACTTACCAGATCAAAACTGTGTCCTCTAGCTGACTACTGATTAACTTGTGTCTAGTTCTTAGTGGACACTGAGTTAATCCTAGTGACAAGTACT
>NC_036838.1:57481157-57483939 GCF_002910315.2 Salvelinus sp. IW2-2015
CAGCTTGCATGGTTTGTGTTGTCACCTGGAATTAATTTAAGTGAACCATTAACCTCTACTACTTTCTCCCTTCCTGATAAATAGGACTTTAACCAGCCTAGAGGGATACTGCTTAACCTCAGTCGCCTCCAGTTTGGAGATTGTAGGACATGTGGTTAACTGTATCAAAGGCCATTCTGTAGGTCAAGCAGTACCATTCCACAGAGATTTCCCTCATCAATCTCTTTCGTGATGAAGTCAGTCAAGTAAAGTAGACATGAATCAGTGGAGTAAATACCACATGTGCACAGTGATTAACACACGGGACGAGGACCCGTAATCATCTGCGCAATCCACAAGGGCACGAAAGCGAAAAACACACAGCACAGGTACTCACACGACTAATAGACAATGGAACAATAATTGACAGCCCAATGGAAACCCAACGGGCACACTTATACAAGTACTTAATCCAGTGGGAACAGGGACAGGTGTGCGTAATGAAAAGTTCCGGAGGGTCCGTGACACCCCCCCCCCCCTGACACGCTGCACCAGCAGCGTAATGGACACCGCGCCCTCGAGGACCATCACAGGAATGCAGTGCGGGTCGATCAGGACCCGATGCAGCTGCCAATGTTGCGTCGTCATCGGACGGGCCAGTTGCCGCTGCCAACAGTTGCAAGGGCCAAGGCATGTCTCGGGACGATACCGTAATTGCAAGTAGACAAAGTAGTGCGTTCGGACCCCGGCACCGTCCTGTGGCCTCGAGGGTCTGGACTGGGACCAAGTTGTAGCGCCTGCTGGAAGTGGGCTTACGGTACGGACGGACACAAACCCATTGTAGTTAACTCGCACGGCCCAGGCTTGACACGTCGCAGGCAGCTTGCCAGGTAGGCGACGAGCAACGGGACCAGAAGATCAAACCCAAAAATAAGTCGCCAGACGATCGTCGGAACGGGCCACCGGCTGTCCTATACACATGTTAGATTAGATCTGTCACGCATGAGTATAAATGGGGATTGAGAGACAGCGCGCAGCGAAATGCGATAATAGGGATTAACATTTATTCTAGCTTCAACATATACGCGCAGTAATGACGCCGAATAGGAGGCCAGCCACACGGGGAACAACAACGAGACCAAAACACGAACACAATACCTTGCACAGACCACCGGATCAGAAACCGCCAAAACAAAAAAGAGCGCAGGGAAAAAGCAGATAAACATCGAACTAAATAACACAGAACCAAAAAGCCAGAACCGGCACACTGAACTTACACACACGGGACGAGATGATCATCTGACGACCAAAATACCCCAACCGGGCACGAAAGCCTCGAAAAACCACCCAGAAAACACACAGCACAGGTACTCACACGCACTAATGGACAATGGAACAATAATTGACAGCCCAATGGAAACCAACGGGCACACTTATACAAGTACTAATCAGTGGGAACAGGGGACAGGTGTGCGTAATGAAAGTTCCGGAGGGGTCCGTGACCCCCCCCCCCTGACACGCTGCACCAGCAGCGTAATGACACCGGCCTCGAGGACGATCACAGGAATGCAGTGCGGGTCGATCAGGACCCGATGCAGCTGCCAATGTTGCGTCGTCATCGGACGGGCCAGTTGCCGCTGCCAAAGTTGCGGCAGCATCGGACGGACCAGTAGCAGTGGCGTCGGACGGACCGGTTGTGGCGGTGTCGGACGGGCCAGTTGTGGCTGCTGAAGTGGCTTCGTCGGACGGACCCATTGTGATGACATCGGACGGCCCAGTTGCAGTCGCCGAAGTTGCGGTGGCGCCGGACGGACCAGTCGCAGCATCGTCGGACGGGCCATTCCCGCTGTCTCCCTTAATGTTAGATTATTCTGTCACGCTGGTATAAATGGGTTGAGAGACAGGCGCAGGAATGCGTAATAGGGATTTTTATTAAGCTCAAATTACGGCGTGCCGCGTAGAGGCACGGGGACGAAGACCAAACAAACACATAACTTAACACAGGGTAGAAACCCAAAACAAAAGAGCGAGGAGTACCTCGAATAAATAACACACGCGCACAATGATTAACACAYGGGACGAGATCATCTGCGCAATCCACAAGGGCACGAAAGCTCAAAACACACAGCACAGGTACTCACAGGCTGTGATTATCTGTCTTGAGCAGAACAGTATGTGAAATGTGAAACACAGCTGGTTTGAGGAACTTGTTTATCCACACACACACACACTGCCTTCCTGTCCTCAGCTCACACACAGTTTGGTATTCCTTCACACATAACATTAAGGATCTCTTAAGGATCGGACCCGTTAGGTCCACCGTCCCACGGGTGGGACAACGGTTCCATAGAGGTTAACAAATATCATGCCCTAGATGGGCTATAGAGAAGCAAATATGTACACGGCTACAACGCTGAAGGGATGTTGACTTAATGAAAGGGTCAAAATTAAACTGTTACAGAGCGACAGCAATCACCCAAGCATAATGATGACTTCTGTGATGAGGGTGTCAGCAGGGTGGGCATTGTACAGTAGTAATTTAGTGGTATTGTATTGAATTGAAGTCATATGCCACATGGATAGTAAAATAGCAGGCTGTTAGACAAGGACAGACAGAACAGAGAGAATGCCCAGTCAGCCAATCAGTCAGTCAGTCAGCCAGTACGTCAGTCAGTCAGTCAGTCAGTCAGTCCTGTCATTTGCACTACGGTAAATAAACACACTGGATGAAACTGACTGTAATTTGATAGTCTGACAGATAGCTGCTCTCCTGGTGTAAGTCTTGTTTGTATAACACCAAGCC
>NC_036838.1:57484792-57526591 GCF_002910315.2 Salvelinus sp. IW2-2015
CTGAGTCAAGATTACTTTCTGAGTCAAGATTACTTTCTGAGTCAATTTCAATTTTGGTCTAAACGTAAGCCGAGATCTTCTACTCTAATTTTTTTTACTTAAACATGATACCACGAAAATTGGGGAGAAAAGGGGATAAAATTAAAAAAATAAAAATAAAAATAACATAAGCCTATGCAACATTAACCAATTAAAAACAGTTCTGTAGCAATGAGGTTTGTGCAGTAGGCTATAGGCCCAATACATTGTCACTGCATATTGGCTATGCTTGAATTGCCCTGCCTATGGTGTTCTTCTCAGACCATTTTGAAATTATATTTAAAAAATGTAGGTATAATCACACTGGTAATAGATCATTTGTTGTGCGCATAATGATTTGCTTTTTTTTTCATTTTACTGGACTGATGGCCTGCATCTGATGATCAGTCTGAAGGGAGGGAGGCAGAGAGCAGCGGTGAGGCTGCCTCAACCAACTCACCATCCCTCCGCTGAGAGAAGGGGACACAGTCTTTTCTCCAGCTGATGGCAAAACTCAAGTCACACTGCATTATTTCTGCCTCATGCASCAATTCATATTGTTACTCCTTTGGCCAGARAAAGTGAAATATTCTTCGATGTAAAACCCCCCCCACAAACCTCTAATAATATCAACACAAGCTTATGGAAACACTTTGCTACTCATTCATTACAKCTGCAGTGCTGGTTGTAGCGTTAGTGGAAGTAGGGAGAACACACATTTTATARCTTATAAAAGTGTTGGACAAAGTATTTACAGTGATGAATAACRACTTAAACAGAAACATACTTRTAAAAATAGCAGTTCTTTGCTGTATTCATTGAGTCTCTCTCTAGTCATGSTTTTAAAAGTTTTGAAATCTCAGTATCAACTTTGCTGTGCACTCAAGGCTTCTTTTTACAGTCTATGGTGTGAGGAATCTGTGCAGACACGGTGATCTGCGCTATCTGATTGGCCAGCGGTAGGCCTATASGTGAACTTGATTTGCTCTCTGTGCCTGCTGGGTATACAGAGTTCTACTTTCAGACACATGAAATGGTTCCGAATGTGAGCACTTTGGCTTCCCTGCGCTAGGGCTGCTAAATCAAAAAATATATATAAAAGGAACACAAGGCTTTATATTTGTTGTTTTTTACAGAAATGTTTGGTGATCGACTACGAATGCCTTTGAGATCGATTTGTTGGTGACCACTGCTTTATATGGTTAAATTAGTCTTCCTGTCACCCCCAATAACACCCACACAGTGCCATCTAAATATACCTTCACCAGGCTAACACCATTATTCAGCCTGCCAGACAAACTCTTCACCAGGCTAACACCATTACTCAGCCTGCCAGACAAACTCTTCACCAGGCTAACACATTACTCAGCCTTCAGACAAACCTACACACAACTATTCACCAGGCTAACACCATTATTCAGCCTCCAGACAACTCTTCATCAAGCTACACCATTACTCAGCCTGCCAGAGAAACTCTTCACCAGGCTAACACCATTACTCAGCCTGCCGAACAAACTCTTCACCAGCTAACACCATTACTCAGCCTGCCAGACAACTCTTCACCAGGCTAACACCATTACTCAGCCTGCCAGACAAACTCTTTCATCAGGCTAACACCATTATTCAGCTGGCAGAACTTTCCATCAGGCTAACACCATTATTAGCCTGCCAGACAAACTCCTCACCAGGCTAACACCATTACTCAGCCTGCCAGAGAACACTCTCATCAGGCTAACACCATACTCAGCCAGCCAGACTAACTCTCATCAGCTAACACCATTACTCAGCCTGCCAGACAAACTATTCACCAGGCTAACACCATTACTCAGCCTGCCAGACAAACTATTCAACAGGCTAACACCATTACTCAGCCTGCCAGAGAAAACTCTTCATCAGGCTAACACCGTTATTCAGCCATGCCAGACAAACTCTTCAACAGGCTAACACCATTACTCAGCCTGCCAGACTAACTCTTCATCAGGCTAACACTATTACTCAGCCTGCCAGACAAACTCTTCTCACCGGCTAACACCTATTACTCAGTGTCTGCCAGACAAAACTCTTCACCAGGCTAACACCATTACTCAGCTGCCAGACAAAACTCTTCACCAGGCTAACACCATTACTCAGCCTGCCAGACAAACTTCTACCAGGCTAACACCATTATCAGCCTGCCCGACAAACTCTTCACCAGGGCTAAACACTTAGCAGCCTGCCCGACAAACCCTTCACCAGGCCTAACACCATTACTTCAGCCTGCCAGACAACTCTTCACCAGGCTAACACCATTACTCAGCCTGCCCGACAAACTCTTCACCAGGCTAACACCATTACTCAGCCTGCCCAGACAAACTCTTCACCAGGCTCAACAACCATATTACTCAGCCTGCCAGACAAACTCTTCACCAGGCTAACACCATTACTCAGCTGCCAGACAAACTATTCACCAGGCTACACCAGAATTCAGCCTCAGACTAACTCTTCTCAGCTACCAATTACTCAGCCTGCCAGAGAAACTCTTCACCAGGCTAACACCATTACTCAGCCTGCCCGACAAACTCTTTCACCAGGCTAACACCAATTACTCAAGCCTGCCAGACAAACTCTTCACCAGGCTAACACCATTACTCAGCCTGCCCGAGACAAACTCTTCACCAGGCTAACACCATTATTCAGCCTGCAGACAAACTCTTTCATCAGGCTAACAACATTATTTAGCCTGCAGACAAACTCTTCACCAGCTAACACCATTACTAGCCTGCCAGAGAAACTCTTCACAGGCTAACACCATTACTCAGCCTGCCAGAAAATCTTCATCAGGCTAACACCATTACTTCAGCCTGCCAGACAAACTCTTCACAGGCCTAACACCATTACTCAGCCTGCAGACAACTTTCACAGTACACCATACTCAGCTCCAGACAAAAACTATCAACAGGCTAACACCATTACTCAGCCTGCCAGAGAAACTCTTCATCAGGCTAACACCTTATTCAGCCATCCCAGACAAACTCTTCAACAGGCTAACACCATTACTCAGCCTGCCAGACTAACTCTCATCAGGCTAACACTATTACTCAGCCTGCCAGACAAACTAGTTCACCAGGCTAACACCATTACTCAGTCTGCCAGACAAACTCTTCACCAGGCTAACACCATTACTCAGCCTGCCAGACAACTCTTCACAGGCTAACACCATTACTCAGCTGCCAGACAAACTCTTCACCAGGCTAACACCAATTACTCAGCCTGCCGACAAACTCTTCACAGGCTAACACCATTACTCAGCCTGCCCGACAACCTTCACAGGCTAACACCATTATTCAGCCTGCCAGACAAACTCTTCACCAGCCTACACCATTATTCAGCCTGCCAGACAAACTTCACCAGGCTAACACCATTATCAGCTGCCAGACAAACTCTTCACCAAGGCTAAACACCATTACTCAGCCTGCAGACAAACTATTCACCAGGCTAACACCATTATTCAGCTGCCAGACTAACTCTTCATCAGGCTACACATTACTCACCTGCCAGAGAAACTCTTCACCAGGCTAACACCATTACTCAGCCTGCCGACAACTCTTCACCAGGCTACACCATTACTCAGCCTGCAGACAAACTCTTCATCCAGGCCTAACACCATTATTCGCTCTGTGCAGGACAACGTTTCATCAGGCTAACACCATTATTTAGCCTGCAGACAAACTCTTCATCAGGCTAACACCCATTACATGCCTGCCAGAGAAACTCTTCATCGGCTACAACTTACTCAGCCTGCAGACTAATCTTCATCAGGCTAACACATACTCAGCTGCCAGACAAACTATTCACCCAGGCTAACACCATTACTCAGCGCCAGACAAACTATTCACAGCTAACACCATTCTCAGCCTGCCAGAGAAACTCTTCATCAGGCTACAGCCGTTATTCAGCCATGCCAGACAAACTCTTCAACAGGCTAACACCATTAACTCAGCCTGCCAGACTAACTCTTCATCAGGCTAACACTATTACTCAGCCTGCCAGACAAACTATTCACCAGGCTAACACCAATACTCAGTCTGCCAGACAAAACTCTTCACCAGGCTAACACCATTACTTCAGCCTGCCAGACAAACTCTTCACCAGGCTAACACCATTACTCAGCCTGCCAGACAAACTCTTCACCAGGCTACACCATTACTCAGCCTGCCCGACAACTCTTCACCAGGCTAACACCATTACTCAGCCTGCCCGACAAACCCTTCACCAGGCTAACACCATTATTCAGCCTGCCAGACAAACTCTTCACCAGGCTAACACCATTATCAGCCTGCCAGACAAACTCTTCACCAGGCTAACACCATTACTTCAGC
Organism: Salvelinus sp. IW2-2015; assembly: GCF_002910315.2. Lineage (NCBI taxonomy): Eukaryota > Metazoa > Chordata > Actinopteri > Salmoniformes > Salmonidae > Salvelinus > Salvelinus sp. IW2-2015. The sequence continues at coordinate 57,489,169 of NC_036838.1, forward strand.
CTGCCAGACAAACTCTTCACCAGGCTAACACCATTACTCAGCCTGCCAGACAAAACTATTCACCAGGCTAACACCATTATTCAGCCTGCCAGACTAACTCTTCATCAGGCACACCATACTCAGCCTGCCAGAGAAACTCTCACCAGGCTAACACCATTACTCAGCCTGCCCGACAAACTCTTCACCAGGCTAACACCATTACTCAGCCTGCCAGACAAACTCTTCACAGGCTAACACCATTACTCAGCCTGCCCGACAAACTCTTCAGCAGGCTAACACCATTACTCAGGCCTGCCAGACAAACTCTTCATCAGGCTAACACCATTATTCAGCCTGGCAGACAAATGTCATTCAGGCTAACACCATTATTAGCCTGCCAGACAAACTCTTCACCAGCTAACACCATTACTCAGCCTGCCAGAGAACTCTTCATCAGGCTAACACCATTACTCAGCCTGCAGACAAACTCTTCATCAGGCTAACACCTTATCAGCCTGCCAGACAAACTCTTCAACAGGCTAACACCATTACTCAGCCTGCCAGACTAACTCTTCATCAGGCTAACACATTACTCAGCCTGCCGACAAACTTTCACCAGGCTAACACCATTACTCAGCCTGCCAGACAAACTTCACCAGGCTAACACCATTACTCAGCCTGCCAGACAAACTCTTCACCAGGCTAACACCATTACTCAGCCTGCCAGACAAACTTTCATCAGGCTAACACCATTACTTTAGCCTGCCAGACAAACTCTTCACCAGGCTAACACCATTACTCAGCCCTGCCAGAGAAACTCTTCATCAGGCTAACACCATTACTCAGCCTGCCAGACTAACTCTTCATCAGCTAACACATTACTCAGCCTGCCAGACAAACTTTCACCAGGCTAACACCATTACTCAGGCCTGCCCACAAACTTTCAACAGGCTAACACCATTACTCAGCCTTGCCAGAGAAACTCTTCATCAGGCTAACACCGTTATTCAGCCTCCCAGACAAACTCTTCAAACAGGCTAACACCATACTCAGCCTGCCAGACTAACTCTTCATCAGGCTAACACTATTACTCAGCCTGCCAGACAAACTTTCACCAGGCTAACACCATTATCAGGCTGCCAGACAAACTCTTCACCAGGCTAACACCATTACTTCAGCCTGCCAGACAACTCTTTCACCAGGCTAACACCATTACTCAGCCTGCCAGACAAACTCTTCACCGGCTAACACCATTACTCAGCCTGCCCGACAAACTTTCACCAGGCTAACACCATTACTCAGCCTGCCCGACAAACCCTTCACAGGTCTAACACCATTATTCAGCCTGCCAGACAAACTCTTCCACAGGCTAACACCATATTCAGCCTGCCAGACAAACTCTTCACCAGCTAACACCATTACTCAGCCTGCCAGCACAAACTCTTCACCAGCTAACACCATTACTCAGCCTGCCAAGACAACTATTCACCAGGCTAACACCATTATTCAGCCTGCCAGACTAAACTCTTCCACAGGCTAACACCATTACTCAGCCTGCCAGAGAACTCTTCACCAGGCTAACACCATTACTCAGCCTTGCCCGACAAACTCTTCACCAGGCTAAAACACATTACTCAGCCTGCCAGACAACTCTTCACCAGGGCTAACACCATTACTTCAGCCTGCCGACCAAACTCTTCACCAGGGTAACACCATTACTCAGCCTGCGACAAACTCTGTCACCAGGCTAACACCACTCATTACTCAGCCTGCCAGACAAACTCTTCACCAGGCTAACACCATTATCAGCCTGGCAGACAAACTTTTCATCAAGCTAACACCATTATTTAGCCTGCCAGAACAAACTCTTCACCAGGCTAACACCATTACTCAGCCTGCCAGAGAAACTCTTCATCAGGCTAACACCATTACTCAGCCATGTCAGACAAACTCTTCATCAGGCTAACACGATCAGCCATGCAGACAAACTCTTCAACAGGCTAACACCATACTCAGCCTGCCAGACTAACTCTTCATCAGGCTAACACCATTACTCAGCCTGCCAGACAAACTATCATCAGGCTAACACCATTACTACAGCCTGCCAGACAAACTGATTCCACCAGGCTAAACACCATTACTCAGCCTGCCAGACAAACTCTTCACCAGGCTAACACCATTACTCAGCCTGCCAGACAAATCTTTCACCAGGCTAACACCATTACTCAGCCTGCCAGACAAACTCTTCACCAGGCTAACACCATTACTCAGCCTGCCAGACAAACTATTCCCTCAGGCTAACACCATTATTCAGCCTGCCAGACTAACTCTTCATTCAGAAGGGTTAACCGCCCATTGACTCAGCCTGCCAGAGAAACTTCACCAGGCTAACACCATTACTCAGCCTGCCGACACCCGAACTGCGTTCACCAGGGCTAAACCATACTCGCCTGCCAGACAAACTCTTCACCAGGCTAACACCATTACTCAGCCTGCCCCGACAAACTCTTCACCATGCTAACACCATTACTCAGCCCAGAACAAACTCGTATCAGTAGGCTTAACACATTATTCAGGCCTGGCCAGACAACTTTTCATCAGGTAACACCATTATTAGTCTGGCCAACAAACTCTTTCACCAGGCTAACACCATACTCAGCCTGCCCAGAGAAACTCTTCATCAGGCTAACACCGTATTCAGCCATGCCAGCTCACAAACTCTTCAACAGGCTAACACCATTACTCAGCCTGCAAGCGACTATCTTCATCAGGCTAAACACCATTACTCAGCCTGCAGACAAACTATTCACCAGGGCTAACACCATTACTCAGTCTGAACAGACAAACTATTCACCAGGCTAACACCATACTCATCTCTGCCAAGACAAACTATTCATCAGGCTAAACCATTATTCAGCCTGGCCAGACAAACTTTTCATCAGGCTAACACCATTATTTAGTTCTGCCAGACAAACTCCTTCACCAGCTAACCAACCATTACTCAGTCCGTGCCAGAAAACTCTTTCATCAGGCTAAACCGTTCAGCATCCAGACACGCTTCAAACAGGCTAACCAACACCATTACTAGCCTGCCAGACTAAACTCTTCATAGGGCTAACAACCATACTCAGCCTGGCCAGACAAACTATTGCACAGGCTAAACACATACTCAGTCTGCCAGACAAAACTATTTCACCAAGGCTATACTCTCATCTACTCGCCTGCCAGACAAACTCTTCACCAGGCTAACACATTACTCAGCCTGCCAGACAAACTCTTCACCGGGCTAACTTACCTTTCACTGCCAGTGAACCAAACTATTCATCAGGCTAAACTTCTCTACTCAGCCTTGCCAGAGAACTCTTCACCAGGCTAACACCATTACTCAGGCCTTGCCGACAAACTCTTCACCAGGCTAACACCATTAACTTCAGCTGCCAGAAAAACTCTTCACCAGGCTAACACATTATTCAGCCTGCCAGACTAACTCTTTCTCAGGCTCAATACCATTACTCGCAGCCTTGCAGACAAACTCTTCATTGCAGGCTAACACAATTATTCAGCCATGCAGACGTAACTCTTCATCAGGCTAACATCATTACTCAGCCTGCCAGACAAACTCTTCATCAGGCTAACACCATTATTCAGCCTGCCAGACTAACTCTTCATCAGGCTAACACCATTATTCAGCCATGTCAGACCAACTCTTCATCAGGCTAACACCATTATTCAGCCTGCCAGACAAACTCTTCATCAGGCTAACACCATTACTCAGCCTGCCCAGACAAACTCTTCATCAGGCTAACACCATTTATTAGCCTGCCAGACAAACTCTTCATCAGGCTAACACCATATTCAGCCATGTAAGACAAACCCTTCATCAGGCTAACACCATTATTCAGCCTGCCAGACTAACTCTATCATCAGGCTAACATCATTACTCAGCCTGTCAGACAAACTCTTCAATCAGGCTAACACCATTATTCAGCCTGCCAGACAAACTCTTCATCAGGCTAAACCATTATTCAGCCATGTCAGACAAACTCTTCATCAGGCTAACACCATTATTCAGGCCTGCCAGACAAACCTTCATCAGGCTAAACCATTATTCAGCCTGCCAGAAAACTCTTCACCAGGCTAACCCATTATTCAGCCATTGTCAGACAAACTCTTCATCAGGCTAACACCATTACTCAGCCTGGCCAGACAAACTCTTCACCAGGGCTAACACCATTATTCAGCCATGTCAGACAAACTTCATCAGGCTAACACATTATCAGCCATGTCAGACAGCTTCACTGAGCTGAGCTCCTCAGTGTTCATGGACTCAGGATAGAAAATAGGCTGCGAATTGCCAGGAACCTCACTGATATGATATTATTCACGATAACTTAGGTGCCGATACGAATATGTATTGCCTATTCTTACGATTCTATATGCTATTGCGATTCTTACGATTCTATATGTACCTTAGCTATATGTTCATTCTTACGATTCTTATATTGTATTAGATCAGTATCTATTCTTACGCATTCTATATGTATTCGCTATTCTTACGATTCTATATGTTTGGCGAATCTCTAATAGTGATCTGACTTTACATTCGTAATGTATTGCTTCATTACTTACGATTTCGTTCTATATGTATTTGCCGATTCTTACGATCTATATGTATTGCGATTCTTACGATCTAGTATGATTGCTTATTTTACGATTCTATATGTATTGCATTCTTACGATTTCTATATCGTATTGCTATTTTTATTCTTTACGATTCTTAGTATTGATTTACGATTGCGTATGTATTCTGTACGATTCTATTAGATATGGCATATTGCTATTCTACGATTCTATATGTATTGCATGTCTACGATTCTATATCGTATTGCTATTCTTACGATTCTAGTATTGTATTGCGTATTCTTTACGATTCTATTATTTATTGCATTCTACGCAGTTCTAATGTATTGCTATTCTTACGATTCTTATATGTATTGCTATTCTACGAAATTCTATATTAATGCGATCGATACATCATTTATTGCAATTTGATGTTCCAAACATATTGTCACGATTGTGTCTGCTGCAGGGAGACAAGGCGTGGAAATAAAAGTGTTGGAAACATGTGGCTCACTATTTAAAAAGAAAGGATGCGAGAAACAAGCTAAAAATATCAAACGTTTTGGCGCCGTAAAGCCAACTAACGTTAGCTAATGCTAGCTAGAAAAACAACAAAATACTTGAGTCCAAAATGAATATTGCGATATATTATTGTAGCGATTTCCCCCCCATCACTAATAATAATAGAATATTGGGTTGGACAGGTTAGAATGACGGCTATCTGGTTTCCAATACTTTCTATTTTTTTTTATTATCAAAGTGAAGAAGCATGCTTATGTTCCCTCATTCAGTGTTGTTTGTTAGTCACTTCCAGATGGATACCTCAGGGGCAGAAGGCATGTTTTTGTACGACAAAGGGATGGGTGTTGAAGAGCTAACACAAGCTGCTCTGACTTGATATGGACCTACAGAACTGCCAGAGGAGAGGATTTGATAATCAATTGTATCTTTTCTGGTCGGTGGAAGGTTATCATGAACGCACGTCTTAATAGTCTATCTTCAGTAAATACGACATCAGATCAGAAGAGATGTGTCTCTACTTCTCATATGCATGATGAGCACTGACTGACTCACTGACTGACTCACTGACTGAACTGACTGACTCACTGACTGACTGACTTCGACTGACTCACTGACTGACTCGACTCAAGACTGACTGACTGACTGAACTCTTGACTGATACTGACTGACTCACTGACTCACCGACTGACTGACTGACTCACTGACTGACTCTACTGATACTGACTCACAGACTGACTGACTGACTGACTGACTCATTGACTGACTCACTTGACTGACTCACTGACTCACCGACTCGACTCATTGACTGACTCACTGACTGACTTCAATCATCTATTATTACACACAACATACATATCACTAAAATAAAAATATGAACCAAATCAATCATCTAATAAATCTAATTCAAATATCTAAATATATTATTCTTGCATAAATTAATCTAGTTCAGTCAGTCAGACAGGCAGTCAGTCATTTCAGGCAGTCCAGGCAATCAGTCTGTCTGTCAGTTCAGTAAGGCAGGGAGTCAGTCAGTCTGTTCCTGTCAGTCAGCGTACTCAGTCAGTCAGTCAGTCCTTTTCTGTTCTGTCAGTCAGATAGTGACAGGAGTCAGTCAGTCAGTGATTAGTAAGTCAGTCAGTCAGTGAGTCAGTCAATGAGTCAGCTGTGAAGTCAATCAGTGCAGTCACGTCAGTGGTAGTCAGTCCAGTGAGTCAGTCATGAGTCAGTCACAGTCAGTCATCAGTCAGTCTGTGAGTCAAAAGTCAGTTTGAGTCAGTCCATATGAGTCAGTCAGTAGTCAGTGATTCAGTCAGTTCAGTCAGTCAGTGAGTAGTATGAGTAGTCAGTGTGAAAGTCAGTCAGTGGAGTCAGTCAATGAGTCAGTCAGTCAGCAGTCAGTCTGTGAGTCATAGGTCCAGTGAGCGTCAGTAATCAGCCAGCGAGAAAAATTATTTGCTTCTGATTTTTCGCATTAGTAATTCCTGTTCTTTCTTTTTAAGGATCTTCGCCGAAGAAATGTACTATTAATTAAGTATTTACTCTTATATCATCTTTTTTTTATTTTTTTGACTGACTCACTGCTGCACTCACAGACTGACTGACTGACTGACTGACTCACTGATTGACTCACAGACTGACTCATTGACTGACTCACTGACTGACTGACTTACTAACTCACTGACTGACTGACTCACTGACTCACTATCTGACTGACAGAACAGAAAAGGACTGACTGACTGACTGAGTCGCTGACTGACAGGACAGACTGACTGACTCCCTGCCTTACTGACTGACAGACAGACTGATTGCCTGACTGCCTGAAAGACTGACTGCCTGTCTGACTGACTGAACTATCTGGATAGGGCTGAATGTGAATGTTTTTTTACAGAAGAACTATAAAAAAAACATACTGTATGACCATGGTAACAATTGAAAGAAAACACTTTAGAGATTGTGGGGAAATTATCAGACCTTAGGTGAGGACACAACAGATCACCTGACACAAGACTGAATCCAAACATTACACTGTTGATTTGATGTGCATTTTACATTTACTGTGCTATTTACAGCATTTGTCAATAACTAAGTCTGAAAATACTCCGGATACATTCAGTAACATAATAAGAATATTCATTGACATTTTGGAATAGGTGCAAGATAAGAAAATTATTACAAGGGTTTGAGTGAGAGGTCTAACTGGTATCTCCAAGTGGCCACACACCTCTCCAAAATGTGCACAGTTCCTAAGTGATTTCAACGCACTTTTATGACTCAAGGAAAGAGCCTTCAACTAAAAGGTGCTTTTTTTGAGCACTCCTAGCTGTGCCGTTGAGGGACTCAATCAAGGACACTTCTAGTTTTTTGGTTTGTAACACAGTCCTGCGTCCCCAACGTCACATAATTACTGTTGTTGTTTAAGCRATCCAAAAATATGACTGTTTAAATCGCAATCTGGGCCATGTGGGCATAATTTGAACGTTTATTCTATTGCCGACATGGCTAGCTATGTTATAAAATATGATCTTACAGTGTTAAGCTTTCAAAAGTCACTTCAGACAAACAGATTGTAATTTTGTTGCCCATAGAATAGAGTCATGAGTGCATTCAGGTGAGTCTTCCGCAGCTAATTCTCTTCACAATTCGACACAGGCTCATTGTGTTCAGGACAACCCGGGGTATAGCGCATGTCATCTTTTAACTGTGGATCTAACACAACGATCATAAACGTTGATACTGTAAATGACTCCCTTACCGTCGGGCAGCAGGTCTGATACCAACTCAGTCTCAGAGATAGTTTCTATTCTACTAAGCCATCAGACTGCTGAACACATAACTGGACTGACCACCTGCACTGACTTCTCAGCACTTAGCACACATGCACTCACTCACTCCCACACAGATATAACACTCATCCACACCCACCCACCCGCCCACACAGATATACACTCATCCACACCACCCCCCACCAGTATACCCACACACACCCACACACACACACATATATTCATGCTCAACACACATCACAACTGCTGCAGCCAGACCGTTATTGTTATTGCTTAATGTGCACTTTAAACACTTGGACTGATGGTGTATTTATTTATTATATCTCCAATGTTCATCTTCATCGACTCCTCTTGACTTACAGCATTTCCCTCACTCAGACAACAACAAATGTGCAAAAGTATCCCATTAGGGGTGAAGCGGAGACCCTGAGCTCTGACGTCATGTATAGCATGTTACTGTACAGCCACTGCGTTCCAATTTAGGCGGCTTGTCAATGACAAAATGGTCAATTTTCAACCCGTATACGGAATGACGGGGGCCGTAAGTGGAAAGGGCTACCAAGGGGAAAAAAAATCACTTGCTAAAATAGTCTTGAAATATGTAACTCATGTTTCTTAATTCAGACCAAGGTAAGCTATTGGATAACATGTATTATTTAATCTACTGACTGCCATTATCATACGTCATTACCGCTATTCATTACCGTTATTCATTACCGTTATTCACTCTTCTTTTTAAGCACATGGAATTTCTAAATTTCTAAATAACAAAATAAGTATATAAAACAAATGCAACATTAATGTAAGATTCATGTCTTTTCTTGATAAGAATGGGCTGAGGCACATGAGCTGAGGGCAGATGTGTGTCAGCGTAGGGCCTGGGGCACCTGAAGAGTGGGAACAAAAATACATCTCTTATGTCTCTTAGATATCACACATAAATGAAAGACAACAAACATTAAAATCACAAAAAAATTATATTCAATGTAATTTATTGATTTGCTGTGTTGACCTAACCTGATTTGTTTAGTGATTGTCCATATTGAAGTTGAAAGTTCACACGTGATACTGGGAGCTGGATAGATTCTATTTTGACTTTACAGAGTCGTTGACCCGCGTAGCAATCCTGACATCTGAACCCTGACACACAAACACACTCACTCACACACACACACACATACAAACACAACCCCCCCCCCCCCCCGCCCATTTAAAACATCATTGTTTATCTTTCTGTCCACTCATCATTCTCCTCTCATCTCATCTCTCTTTACCAGAACAAAGGATGTCATTCTGTGGTGAGTCTATTGCGAGGTGTCATGTTTAGGTGTTGATGCAGAATTTCCTGTCATCCGGTTGTGCACCAGAATAGGGCCGTCGTCTMTACGTTTATTTTTTTAAACACACAGATTGGAAAATGGATAAGCAAGAAATGACACAAAAAGTAGCGCAAAAATAGATTGACGAGAAGTTGACGTGCATAGTTGTTGTAAATGTGAGGAAACTGTCGCATGGCACGTTATGTAGTTCTACTCTCTAGGTGTTTTCTTTTCATCCTGTTTGGTGATGCCATGAAAAATGTTCATCCTCGGATTGGAAAATAAAGTTATATTCTATTTTATTCATGATGTTTACTTCAACACCATGCTCACAGTGATGCCAACTGCTGCCAGATGGTTGTGGTTAAGAGGTTGGGCCAGTAACCGCAAGGTTGCTGGTTCAAACCCCCGATCTGATTAGGTGAAAAATATGTCGATGTGCCCTTGAGCWAGGCACTTAACCCTAATTGCTCCTGTAARTTGAGCGTCTGCTAAATTACTAAAAAAGTTTTTTAAATTATCAGCATAGTAGTACACTAATTAGAAGTCCCCATGTGGATTTCCAATAGATAGAACAACTGCAGATCCGACTGGGTCACTAWACATTGGCATGACATGAATAGTATATTAGTTGTATCCGTAATACTTTATTTGAAGAGTATCTACATAATAATAATGGTGGTTATATTTCTCTTATGGACTAAGGACATCATTACACATTCATAAGCCACACCGAACACTTCCATATACCATACAAAATCACTTTTGATTATGGTTGTATCCTTTCAGTTGGGCTCCGTTTTAGTTTTCATATATCACCTATATCCTGTTTGTATTTGTGTCAGTCAACGTACACCTGTAATATCCATTGACCTATTTATTTATTACTGAACAACAGGAAACTATAATATATCTTGGAACAAACAGGTTGGACCCAGACATAATCCAGGGGTTAGTGAGTTAGTTGGACCTATAATACAGTTCCCAGCCAGGTCAGGATAGACCAACTCTATTTTCTATTGTATGATTGTTGGCACTGTGGATAGAACTGGAACTAAGGCCTCCAGTGTTTGAAACATGCGGACCAGGGGGCGGGCCAGGGGGCGGGCCAGGGGCGGGCCAGGGGGCGGGCCAGGGGGCCGTTAGGTTTGAGTGACACTTCACTGAGTGACAATGTGAAAGCCAGTGTTTGTTTACAGCCAGGCAGTAGCTTGGCTCGAGTGTGAGGGGAGAGGACTGGCAAGGGCTAGGCTGGTCCACGCTCACACACACACACACACACACATACACATACACATACACATACACATACACACACACAACACACTTTCCTCCCCCTGGCCTAGGCCCTAGCCTACACACATCCCTGGTCTTATAGGAAAACACAAAGCCAGGAACTTCTCAGCCCGTCCAGAACAAAGACTCTTAAAAGTGGGATCAATTTCCTGCTGGTCTGAAACTGGATTTGGGAACCGCTGCTGTGGAGCACTATTACTTAAACAAATCATAAAACACAACATGCAAGGCCCCCCACCTCTGCTTTCTGAAACAGGAGTCTGCACTGTGCACAGGGAGCTGCTGGGGATTTAATGGACCTTTTACAGCAGTGGGCTAAATCAGAGTCACACACAGTGTTTCTTGGTAGTCTTAAACAAATCTACTTTSAAACTAAAGTATACACCTCACACACATGGTTATGGGGGTAAAAAAAGAAGACACCTGCACCATGTCAGATATAGAGGTGAATTTTGAGTTTGCATCCCAATGTCACACTTTATATACATCGAAGAAGACTGAAATATAACAAAACCGTTTGACATAGAAATACCAGATTTTCAAGTAATGTTTTTCAAGTAATGTTCATTAATATAATAGTAATAGTATTCCACCCATCCATGAGGCCACTAGATCAGCAGCAGGAAAGGCAGTGCTTTCTCTGCTTTTATTTCTATAATTTGACCAAATCATAAAACWCAACATGCACAACATGCACCCCAGGTGGAGCAGTCAGAGTCAGGACTCAGGGTTTATGTTCCAAGGCTTTTTCTGATTAACTTTAAATAGAATAATATGGCTTTTCCATACTGCACAGAACACGCACAGAACACACAGAGGTTATTAAAACAAGGTTGGGAGAGGTATGCATGGCATGAGAGTCTATCCTAACAGGGGATATGTTTCAAATTGATTATTGCATTGTTGAGTTTTGAGTTTGCAAGAAAGGCATTTCACTGTATTTGTCCGTGTGACCTTGAAACTTAAAATGGTACCAATAGAAAAATAAAAGTTTAATGAGCCAATCACAGGACCTGCAGTGCTTTAGGAAGAATAAGGGACAGTTTGAAATGCACTGTGTTGGTGGGTGAGGGGGTTCCCAAAATAGGGGAGGATTATCAAACTTTTTTTTCTTTGCTTTGGGGAGCGTTGTGTGGGGGTTTTTGAGCACAGGGGAAGGTAGTGCATTTTTYCCCTGGTTTACATTCGCACTTTTGCAGGTTTTACGACATGATTTCTTCCATCCTTGACAGATTTCCTGATCTCCGTGCATGTGCCTCCCCTATATCAATGTGTTTTGGTACTTCCCTTATGCACTACGCTTATCTGCGCACTAACTGTACCACAGGTCCATATAGTGTAGACTGTCTATCCTGCCATCTAACCACCATTCTTAGTGACAGTAGTGCTAGATGGATCGTTTGTCCAGATCTGTAATAGGCTAACTAGTATCATACCACACATAAAATAATTCAAAGCTGCACCAATGTTCAATATAAGCAGAGGCCAGCTGTGCCATTGTTCATGAAAGAACAGTGAAGACATGAGACACGCAGCTCAAAAATATCCCCTATATATCCTGTTTAGGGACAACACCAGTATCCTACCTAGACTATCCTACAACACCACAATGCAATAAATCATTGCATAATTGTTTTCAAGTGAGTAGAATTCTACTCTAGGCTGTAAACTGCATGGAAAATATCCATTGAATAACCGCACAAAAGCCATGTGATTTGAATATTTCATTCCATTTGGATCCATTTGGATCAGTCGTTGGTATACTCTCGACAGTTTCTAAGGTCTAGAAAGACACAGAAGCAGACCAGTCTGGCTGTATTTTAAGTTATGATTCTGAGATGTGCTGTCTGTGGCGGATCATCATTCTCCCAAGTAGTCCTATGATAATATCCACGCTTATAAACACARGCTCGCTACAGTTTTTGTTATTTGTTGTCGCAAACATTATTTTKAGTTAATTCTATAAGTATGAGGGTGGAGGTTGTGCAATTCATTTTTTACTTTTGAAGGGGAGGGTCATATGTTAAATGCTGGGGATGGGGGTGCAWTTTATTTTATCCCCCCCAGTACATTTCGAACTGCCCCTAATAATACACAATGTGCACACATTCTGCAAGTCGAATGTGTGGTGAATGTGGCGAATGTGATGAAGGGGTATTTCTCTCCAGTGCGCAGCGCGTTCRCTCGCTTTCGTTTCCCGTGAGATACCAATACACGCCGAGAGCGCACCGCAAGATCATTTTTTTTGTCTACTAAAACAGATGCTCTCGCTACTTACTGGCAGTCGCGGTTTTCACAGCAGCCCAGGCGAGCACAGTAGCTGCTGGAAGACTAGACCGTGTCTGTAGCTACCCTGCCGCATTCACAAGCTCCCTGGCCGGGGAAAGTGACAGCATGGTGGTGGCCAAGGATTACCAGTATTACCTCGTTGTGAAGAGGGCGAACTGCTCTCCGGAGGTGCAGACAGTCAGCAGCAACATCCATCCGGCTAAAGAAGTGGAGGTTTGTAGATAATATAGGGAGTCTAATATGCGATTATAACTCTCATAAATTGCATTCATTTATTGCAGTTTGCGCACCGCAAATTTAGTTTTCTCTAAATAAATTGGGCATGCATGCACTAAGTGGAGGCAACACTGACAGTGAGTGATGTGCAGACTGGGTTGTTGTGGATATTTAACAAAACAATGTGGCAAAAGTTGAATGCAATCACTTATGGAATGTTGACAAAATAGTATCGGCTGAAGCATTTGAGGACATTTACTGCCACATTTGTACTGATGATTGCGCAACTATTTTCAACGTGAATCACATTGTTGGTAGTGTTATTATTGCTTTTAAAGTATAGAGTATTATTTTGTAAATAAATACATTGCTGAGGTCCTATTATGTAAATGTTTACCCAACAGTAGTTTGAGGAAGTTAAATGAGTCTTGAGTAAAACCTTTACCTGAGACCGGTTGTCTAATGTCTACTCTAGACTTTAGCTCAGCAGGTTAACACAGTCACGGCAGGTAGAAGACCAGGGTTCAAACCATTCACATCAGAGCAGAAGTCTCAGGCATTGCACAGCTGATGTTTGCTCTGCTGTGCTGTGGTGTGGTTTGTCTCTTCATTTTAACTTCTCAACTTAACCAAGCCAATTTCACATAGTTATTTCATCTACTTTGTTTTGTACCTTCAGCGTTTTGTACTGGTGAACATGGTGGCCTTTTATTCAAGTCTCTTTAGCTGTTCTGTCACAGATGAGTCAGTCAAAAGCTGTGCTAAGCTTTCTTCACAGATATACAGTATGAACTACCTTGGGGGCATGAGAAGAGAACGGAGCGGCACCCTTTCAGAYATCACACACACATCACGGGATCTGTTACAAGATGACGATCGTAGACTTGAATAAATGGTTTCTTTCTCATCTATGGCCGGAGGTTTGTTGTTTCACCAGAGAACATAAGAGAAGCAGCATAGCGATGTTGTGACGTTGAACTGGAGAGCTTAGACATTCACAATTCACAGCTGATTGATGGTAGAGTGACAGGGAAGATGTTTGATCTTGCTAGCTGTGTGGAGKTCACAGCGACGTGTCATTGGACAGTAGCCAACATCTCATGAATACAGCTGTTAGGATGAATGATTTATTGGGATAGGACTGAAGTGAGTGCTCTAGGTCAGAGTAAGCTGCTATTCTATTCTAGCTACCAGGACCAATTAAAAATAATATAAAATAACTAAGTTGGGAATGGAAAAGTCTATTCTGTCTGGTGTGTTAATCCAGGTACTATGACAGAACATAATGTGCTCATTCCACATTTACACTGCAGATTACGAGGTGGATGTTGAATTACTACTTGTGTTATTATGATGGTGAATGCTACCATTTCTGGCCATATGAAACATTGACTGAAGTGTTTGTTTCATTTGACATTTKAGTCATTTAACAGTCATTTATCCAGAACGACTTACAGGAGCAATTAGGGTTAAGTGCCTTCCTGTATAAAAGACGGTCTGACTCTGATACAATGAGTCAATGCAGCATGACGATACAGTACTAATTCAAGCTGTCTGCCCCCAAGTCTTTGTCTTTGAAAAGTCAAGGAGTCCTCTCTGGTCAATACTGTAGAGAGGAACAGTCATGTTTTCACGGAAGGACTACTAATACCCTGGCCTTTATAACAGTAGAGAGAACACCCCTGTGGCAATGTTGGGTCGGAGGCAGAGACGGGGACGGGGACTGGGACCCCCCACCACACAACATGAGTGTTCCTATTGCTCATTCTAACAGGAAGCTCAGAAGAACAGCTAAGCTACTGTGGAGCCCTGTGTCAGCAGCCTCTGACATGGGAGTCACACAGTGTCTGGTCAGACTCTGAAGGTTCTGGGAAGAGGGAGGAAAGCACAAGAAATAAAGACAAGACTGTGAGGAAAGGGAGGAGAGAAGAGAGTTGAATGTGGAAGACAAGCCATCTGTCCGGGGTAGCTGATCATTAACACACACACAGATCAGCTCTTCTATAGCTTTCCCAGTGAGTCACCACCTCACCTCGCTGCTCTCGTCCCCTCCCAGCCTCACAGCCTTTTTCCTCTGTAGGATCAGTTACCTGCAGTCCTGTTCTTCCATGTTGTTGTTACCAACCTAAATCTTCTAAAACCATTACTTTCAACAACATGTGTTTCTCTCTCGCTGCCTTCTAAGTCACACTCTGGGCCATGGGAATATTACTTATTGACCCACCAGTACTTCCTGGCTACATCTCTAGCTGACCCTGAGTATGGTAGTASTCTTTCATGTTGAAAAATGTTACATACTGTAACTCTTTTATTCATGGTTGTCATAACAGGATTCTGAATGTTACATACAAGATTTCTGACAAACCTGGAAATTGCAAGAGAAGTCCCATTTATTTCGATACTTTACATTGAGCATTTGTTCTTAGTTACTTAATAACAAATTTTACATTTCAGTCATTTAGCAGATGCTCTTATCCAGAGCAAATAGGGTTAAGTGCCTTGCTCAAGGGCACATCAACAGCTTTTTCACCTAGTCAGCTCATGGATTCAAACCAGCAACCCTTTCAGTTATTGTCCCAACACTCTTAACCACTAGGCTACCAGCCGCCCCAGATAAAACAACAACCAATGTTTATTCTATGACACAATTCCCACGTACAATCCATTTTTAAATGAATCATCGGGAGATCTGCTTTCACACTTTAACATTTTCAATCAGCATCAGATTATTCACACAATCAGAAATAAAACATATATTTGTCTCTAGAGAACAGAGCAGGACAGAGATGCAGCAGTGACTCAGCTAGGTTAATCGGCCAATAACAATGGAATGGAGGTGGGGTGGGGTGGCAGGGTGGAGGTGGGGGTGAGGATGGAAGTGGGGGCTGCCATGCTCAGATATGAAAGGGCAATTCCACAGTAACGGAATTACGCTTTGACTCAGATTTTTCACTTTAAAATGTATGCCAAACAAAAAACATTTATTTCAAAGTTTAACAAACCATACAAATCTATGCACAAGTACTACTTTGAATAATTTACACATAAAAAATGTAAACTTTTACTGGAAGAACTGTGCAGATGAAATGTTTGGTAACGGTAAAATCTCCCTCAGTTTTTTTWATACGACCGCGTTTTCCTAAAACTCTGTTAAGTATCTGCTCCGAATGAAGATTGAAAGATGTCTGCAGGCAGAAAGAACGGGGTGTCAGCTGTGACATCACACCTTGAGTTTGAGAACATTTTATTTTGGTTATTGAACTACAGTAGGTGAAGTGGATTTACATCCAGTAACAGAATTAGATAATGGGTCCCTGATCTGTACTATACAGAAATGCATCAGTATGGAATGAATGTACTGTACTTTTATTTACTTTACTGTACAATTGTGTACACTACTGTGCTCTACTGTACTGTGCTGTCCAAACTGTTGAAACATAGACGTCTATGATTGGTTCAGATTTGGTTCGGCCAGGGCGGACTGACCAAATTTGAACTACTTTTCAAAGTCCATGGACTTTTCCGGTGTCGGTCGGTGCTCATTAGGTGAGGATGCTTTACTGTAAGTAAATGAAAAGAGGGTAGGCGTCATGGTATGTGTCAGTAACCCAACCGGAGAGAGGTTAATGTCTTTCGTTGTATTTCTTTTACCTTTTCAATATTTTTTTCCTGATATATGTTGTGTAAGACCCCTTTTCCATCTGTTTGACCAGAAATCAAAGCCTTTGATTGATCCTAATTATTTTAGGATGAAAAATCGTTAAAATGTATACATGCCTTAATTTCTGAAAAAAATATAGTCTTAGCTTTCATTTGACACCCAATTCAACATGCTCCTATCTACTTCTCATTGGTCCTTTTACATGGAAATGCCCGTAATCTCTATTTGGCGAGGTGGGAGTTCTACAGGTATCCAGCTGAAATCAGTCATCCAGTCAGTCATCAAGGAGGCACTACATTCTCAGAAAAAAAGGGTGTGGTTAAGGTACAGTATTGTTCCCGCGGGTACAAAAATATCTATTTAGACATAATATATTTTTAGAGGTACATATGGGCAATTCCTTGGTAACAGAATGATGCTGAGACTCAAATAAAAAACAATGATTGCCATGTTAAACAAGCCATACAACTCTATGCACAAGGACGACTTTCAACTTTTTAACAATTTCCACTGAACATTTTACAAAAATACATTTATTTGAAGAASAGTGCAGATGCAAAGTTTGGTAACAGAATGACGGTTTTGGAAGTTGTTAGAAGTCGTCCTTGTGTATGGATTTGTATGGCTTGTTTAACTTTGCAATCATTGGTTTTTGTTTGACATACATTTTAAAGTGAAAAATCTGAGTCTCAGCATCTCTCTGTTATCGTGGAATTGCCCCACATGGTAGTGTTCGGTATCTTTTAGGGTACATGTGCAGATAGTCTAGTATTAATGTTGCATTTTTGTAACCAACATTTTTAATATAAAGGTACAATCATGACACTCTCTCAAACCACATCCATCATTTTCAATTTCCCAGCATTCTCCATTGCACCTGGAGTTTTTGAATTGTTTGTTTCAATATGTGTGTTTTTGCATACACATTGATTTATCTTGTGCCACACAAAGATAGATAGCACATTTGTAAACTAATCTGTTAGTAGTTGGACTTAATGCACCCGTTACTTACATTTTAGGAGACACTCTTATCTAGAGCAACATACAGTAGTGAGCGTATACATGTTCATACTTTGTAGTGGTCCCCTGCGGGAATTGACCCCACAACCTTGGCGTTGCAAGTGCCGTGCACTACCAACTGAGCCACGTGGGACTTCATTCAGATAGTTTCGGTAGTCTCCTTTATCACTTTTCCCTACCTTGGCAGTCATTGTAAATGCAGGTTGCTTGTCATTAAAAAAAAAAAAAATCCTAACTTTGCCTGGCTTCCTGTAGGAATTACATATCACTTTGCAAGCCAGCATAATGTGATTTGCCCAATAAGTTTCAGATCACTGGGTAAAGCTAGACTGTGAAGGTAAGGCCTTATATATGTAATATATTGTCATAAAGAGTTTAATTTCAATGATAAAATATCCTCTTAGGCACTCACTTTGCAGAAAGGCTACAGGACTGAAAGCCGTTGAATGCAACGACCATGTCTCTGTCACTAGCAAACACAGTAATGGGTGGTACTGGTAACTAAACATTTTGCTTGCAAGGCACCCTGGGAAATATGCAAATAATGTTTTACACTCAACAGTGCTACCCTAAAAAGGCATTTTTTAAAACATTTTCCAATGGAATGGTTTTGTACCTGTACAATCTTGTCCCCTACGGTATACTWTTGTCTCTTTTAAGGTACGAACTGCAAGGGTACAATTATGTACGTAGAACTAAAGGTTCAAAGGTCGTACCATCCAGKGTACCACTACAGTGACAAGCGTTTGTAGGCACCACGAGGCCCGGGAACCTGGCAGCCACGTCTGGATAGCGTTAGTTTGCCAGCCAGACAGGATGTCAGCTTTGTCTGTGACAGGGAGATAGGAGTCCAGCCAGCACAGGCAGTACTTTACTGATTGTATGAACTATGAACAGAACATAAGCTGCGATTAGTGCCAACCTATTAGTCACTGACTCACCTCACCTGGAAGAACTAGGTGTCCTGACTGAAATCTGTTTTTTTGTTGTGTTTTATTGACGTTTCAATAAGCAAGTTTATCAGCTGAAAAATTCTGATTAAAGTATTTTTAATTGCCTAAATACCTAACACATTTTCTCATCATAATTCTTTCAATTTTGATAAATCAAATAAAATTTTATTGGTCACATACACATGGTTAGCAGATGTTAATGCGTGTGTAGCGAAACGCTTATGCTTCTAGTACCGACCGTGCAGTAATATCTAACAAGTAATCTAACAATTTCACAACAACTACCTTATACACACAAGTGTAAAGGAAAGAATAAGAATMTGTACATATAAATATATGGATGAGCGATGTCCGAACGGCATTGGCAAGATGCAGTAGATGGTATAGAGTACAGTATATACATCTGAGATGAGTAATGTAGGGTATGTAAACATTATAAACTGGGATTGTTTAAAGTGACTAGTGATATATTTATAACATCCAATTTTGAATGATTAAAGTGGCTGGAGGTTTGAGTCAGATTTGAGTAGTAGTTGTAGTAGTGCGGTGCGTAGTTGGGAGGAAATCTAGACCTACAGCTAAACAAGGTTGAATGTTTGCTTTTGTTCATGTGAGAAATGAGGAGGTGAGTGTATATAAAATAAATGTTGACGCTTATAAACAAATCACTTCTGTAGCGTGGTATAGTCCCACCCCCTACACACACACACACACACACACACACACACACACACACACACACACACACACACACACACACAGCTCTTTTCTGTGAGATCTTTGTGACACTAACGCTGGGAATCGATGACTGCTTTTTTGTTGACGTGATAGACAGACAAGTTGTTTTGAAAAATAAATGAAAGTTGCCACAAAACACTTCTCCTCATTGCTGCTGGATTTTTCCCCCCCTAATTATTTGCATTATCACAGGCACAAGAGATACAAGTACACAATGTGTTACAGTGTTGTAAATCTGGTGTTCCACCACCATGTAATTACCCAATATGTAAAACCACTATGTGCATTGATTTACTAGTTCCAATCCAGGACAGGCAGCTTGGAGGCATGTTCAGACCAACATCAGGACATATTGAGCTGTGGGCCCCACGCCACGGCCTAGTCTCCACTCTCCGTTTGTCTGTGGTGGTGTTGTGTTGTGTGTGTGTGTGTGGTGTGGTGGTGCGTGTGCGTGTGTGCGTGTGCGTGTGGTGCTGTATTGCTGCTCATGTTCAGATGTGATGAACATAACTCCTGTGGCCAGTTTGGATCAGGCCAGTATAGGAACATAATCTACAGTTCCAACAGGTGTTGAAGGATATTTTAGGAGATTTCTCACTCGGGCTTCATATGAACATAGCCCGCGGAAGAATGTTTGAAGGTGGGGGTGGGGGGGCGAGGGATTTTGCCAGCGCTACAGACGGCTATATCGGTCTGCTAATACAGGACTAGTAAAAGCTCAGTGCACTTCTTTTGTGAAATATATTTGTATTAATATCATGTTTTTATTCTTATTTTCAGGGGGTGCTGCAGCACACTCAGAACCACTTTCCTGCAGCTTTGCATAAGGAGACCTAGATAATTATGCAAGGTTTGTTTATACACCTGTTTCTTTTTAGAACAACCAAACCATGTGTCTGAATTTGTCTGTTTGTGCAAGTCGAAAGATATAATAAAAGGAAAGGAAAGAAAAATAGACATTGGAAACAGTGTAAGAAAGACATTCAGGGTTCATGAGGTCAAACACACAAAGGAAGACAACGTTTGAAAGAGCGATACACTATTGTATCTAATCAGTTGATAAGTGGTAAACAGATAACAGGTAAGTAACTTCTCCTATAGTCTGATATGTCTTTCGTCATACCTCTACTACCACTGTACTATCTATCTGCCCTGTCAGAGATCAGTCTCTAACCTCTTGTACTATCTAATCTGCCCTGTAAGATCAGTCTCTACTAGCTCTGTCATCTATCTCCCTGTAGATCAGTCTCTACTAGCTCTGTACTATTATCTGCCCTGTAAGAGATCAGTCTCTACTTACCTCTGTACTATCTATTGCCCTGTAGAGATCAGTCTCTACTAGCTCTGTACATATATCTGCCCTGGTATAAGAATCTAGTCTCTACTATGCTCTGTATATATATTGCCCTGTAGAGATCATCTCATACTCCTCTGGTACTATCTATCTGCCCTGTAGAGATCAGTCTCTACAGCTCTGTACTATTATCTGCCCTTAAGAGACAGTCCTCTACTAGCGTCTGTAACATCTATCTGCCCTGTAGGATAGACTCTACTAGCTCTGTACTACATTCTGCTGTAGAGATCAGTCTACTAGCTCTGTACTATCTTTCTGCCTGTAAGAGATCAGTCTTCTACTCACTCTGTACTATATATATCCCTGTAGATTCAGTCTCTACTACCTTCTGTACTATTATATGCCCTGTAGAGTTAGTCTATACTCTGTATACTATTGCCTGTAGAGACAGTCTCTACTAGCTCTGGATAATTACTGCCTGTAGAGATACAGTCTCTACTAGCTCTGTACTATCTTTTCTGCCTGGTAGATAGTCTCTACTAGCTCTGGTACTATCTTTCTGCCTGTAGAGATTCATCCTCTTCTATACTGCTCTGTATATATATCTCTCTGTAAGATAGAGCTCTCAGTGAGACAGGGATTGACTAAATGACTGAGGGAGCTGCTGCGTTGATAATACATTGATTGGCAATAATTAAAACAGCAGAACAGATTTGGTAAGTGTTATTGTCAGAGTCGCAGAGCCTTGAGGTCCGAGAGCTAGAATTCAGCCAGTCCCTGTTGTTTGCAATAGTAGTATTGAAACAACAATCAGTGTTTCTCATCATGGTGTATTTGTCCAGGGTTTACAATAAATCTTGTAGGGGTTCTGGAGGACAGGGTTACAATAAATTGTTTGGGGGTTCGGAGGACCAGGCGTTACATAATCTGTTGGGGGTTCTGGAGGACCCAGGTTACAATAATCTGTTGGGGGTCTGGAAGACCAGGGTGACCAATACAATCTGTTTGGGGGTTCTGGAGGACCAGGTTCAATACAACTGTGGGTGGTTCTGGAGGACCAGGGTTACAATACAATCTGTTGGGGGTTCTGAAGACCAGGGTTCAATACAACTGTTGGGGTTTCTGGAGGAACAGGGGTTCTGGAGGACAGGGTTACAATACAATCTGTTGGGGGTTCTGGAAGACCAGGGTTACAATACAATCTGTTGGGGGTTCCTGGAGGACCAAGGGGTTCTGGAGGACCAGGGTTACAATACAATCATGTTGGGGGTTCTGGAGGACCAGGGTTACAATACAATCTGTTGGGGTCTGGAGGACAGGGGTCTGGAGACCAGGGTTGAGGACAGGTACAATACATCTGTTGGGGGTTCTGAGGATCAGGGTACAATACAATGTTGGGAAACCAGGGTACAACATCTTGGTTTCTGGAGACCAGGTTGGACACAGGGTTTACAATACAATCTGGTGGGTGTGTTCTGGGAGGACCAGGGTTACATGCAATATTGGCTGAACGGGTCTACAACGTTGGGGGGTTCTGGAGGACCAAGGGTACATAAACCTGTTGGGGGTTCTTGGAGGACCGAGGTTACAATACAATAATTTGGGGTTCTGGAGACCAGGTTACAATACAATCTGTTGGTGGTTCTGGAAGACAGGGTTAAATACAATCTGTTGGGGGTTCTGGAGCACCAGGGTTACAATACAATCTGTTGGGGTTCTGGAGGACCAGGGTTACAATACAATCTGTTGGGGGTTCTGGAGGACCAGGGTTACAATACAAATGTTAGGGGTTCTGGAGGACCAGGGTTACAATAAATCTGTTGGGTTCTGGAGACAGGTTACAATACAAACTGTTTGGGGTCTGGAGGACCAGGGTTGGGAAACACTGACCTATATAGTGCACTACTTTACGACCAGAGCCATATGGGGACCTGGTCAACAGTGAAACTTTATGAGAATAGGGTGCAATTTGGATAACTAAGGAGCAAGTAGGGCTTTGATTAAATAGGGGAATGGATCCCGTTGTGAGAGATGGTAGATTACTTGTTCATGACACCATTTGTACAGTCTGATTGGTACACTGTCATACTCACTTCACAAGGAACTGTGCGATTATTACTGGGCCCTGCTTTTTACTGCAGAACCACAATCTGTGTGTGTGTGTGGTTGTGAATGTGTGAAGCAGGCGAGTGTGAATGTGAAGAGGGATACTCCGTGTGAAAGTACTGTTTTCCCAGAATACTGATCAAATAGCTGCAGTGACGTCACTTGGCTCCTCTGCAAAGGCACCGACAGAGAGGGAGAGAGGGGAGAGAAGAGAGGCAGGAGAGGGAGAGAGCAGGAAGGGGAGAGAGCAGACGAGGGGAAGAGCAGGAGAGGGAGAGAGCAGAAGGGGAGAGAGAGCAGGAGAGAGAGAGAGCAGGAGAGAGGAAAGAGAGGAGAGAGAAAGAGCAGGAGAGGGGAGAGAGAGGAGAGGGAAAGAGAGAGGGAGAGAAGAGCAGAAAGGGAGAGAGCAGGAGAGGGGAGCAGCAGGAAGGGGAGAGAGCAGGAGAGGGGAGAGAGCAGAGAGGGAGAGAGCAGAGAGGGGAGAGCAGGAGAGGGGAGAGAGCAGAGAGAGGAGAGAGGAGAAGAGCAGGGGATGGAGAGCGCAGGGGAGGGGAGAGAGCAGGAGAGGGGGAGAAACAGGGGATGGGAGAGAGCAGGGGATGGGAGAAGACAGGAGAAGGGAGTGGGAGAATAGTATTACAGCCGCTGAGGGTTTGCAGGTTGCAGATATTCTCTTTCTGTCAGCCTGTTTTTCCCCCTGATGATTCTGACTGACGGCAACCTCTGGAGTTTGGATCTCTTCTTCTGTTATCCTGATGGAGTGATGCAGAATGAATGGAAGGGCATCCTAAGGCTCTTCTCCTCACTATCTTTGATCTGCCTCACACACCAGTCTACACCCTCATCTTGTCTTCATATATCCTGACATTTATGGGATGTTTCTTTCCTCTATGTGCTGTTAATGTTTGTATCTGACTGTGTGTTCACAACAAGGTGTCTCTCTGTGTCTACTGTATTCTAGGAGCCCAGTAACAAGCGGGTGAAGCCCCTGTCCCGCGTCACCTCGCTGGCCAACCTCATACCTCCAGTCAAGACTGCTCCTCTGAAGCGCATAGGACAAACACTGCAGGTACAACAGTACACCACATCATAAGATAGCTATGCTGACAAATATGACTACAGAGGACAACCACTGCAGGTACATATGTGACTAAATGCTTAATTACAATAATGTTGTTAATAACACTTTACAAATACAACCTAGAGGTTTAATGCATTATCCTGTGGTTATAATGCATTGTAACGCTTGTCATAAGCATGTATGACCCTCTTATAAGGTCTCATTATCATCTCATCATGATCATGATACTAAGTAACTTAGCTGATGTGTTTGGCCGTCGCAGAAAGCCCAGCCATAGCCAGCTAATCGATTCTGTTCTAAGGAGAAATCAATCACTTTCCACTAAGTACGCCAGCCCTCCTCTGACCTGTGTGTGATGTCATGCCATAACGTGTTGTGGTATGTTGTGTTGATAACACACACCAGTGTTATTATGCAACACGAGGCTCAGTGATTGAAAGGTGGGAACGTTCACGCCTGATAATCATTGGTACGTGTCCTCTACGATTACGTCCCAAATCGCACTACTTTTGACCAGCGCGCTACAGGGTACAATTTGGGACGCATCACCTATGGGACACATATGAAAGGCTTTGACCTCAAAACCTGACCTCACTATCTTCACACTGGGTTTGACTAGAATAGCAGACAGGATCATCTACACACAACATTACAGTAACATTCAGATATCAGACATAAGACAACTATGTGTTTGTATTGTCTTTTCATACCCTTCTGGGTTGGTGTCCTGTGACGGTGTCCTGTGACGGTGTCCTGTGACGGTGTCCTCTGAAGGGGAATTTTTCTCATCTTTGTGCCTCTTTCTATTCCGCAGCGTTCCATCAGCTTCCGCAGTGAGAGTCGGACGGAGACGCTCATGCCTCCTCGACCATGGACGCGGCCGGCCCCGCCTGCCAACACCAAGCGGCGAGACAGCAAGCTGTGGAGCGAGACCTTCGACGTGCGGCTCGGACACCAGATGCTGTCCTCTAAGGAAATCAAACGCCAGGAGGTAATGGTTTTCCTCAGAGTTACCATGGGAGAACACTGTTACAAAATGATAGAAAATACCTGCTCACTGCTCCTGTATAGTTTAATGCAACTTTTAGACCAGAAGGTTTTCGTCTGGCTTTGATTTCAAGGAGTTTAACTAACATTACATTGGAGGTTGTGTGTGTGTTTAAACTCTTAGAATAGCATGGTTATAACAAGGATGTACATCTTCTAGAATGCATGAAATATGCTTAGATTAAGTGCCCATGGCAAAACCCAAAGCCAGAAAGAGAGATTCCCTAGTCTTTGAGCAGATCCTGCCTGATAAGCACTGATGGGAGAACCACAGCCGTCTTACAGAGGAGCAACAGGGTCAGGAGTGGAGGGAGGGGCTCCAATAACATCCCAGCTGCTTATTTTTCTCTCACCCCTCTGTCTTTCGTTCTCTCTCTCCCCTCTCTCTGTCTTTCGCTCTCTCTCACCCCTCTCTCTATTGCTCCCTCATGCCCCTCTGTCTTTCGCTCTCCCCTCTCTCTCTCTCCCTCTCTCGCTCTCCCCCTCCCTTTATCTCTCCCTCCTCTCACTCTCTTTCTATAGCTCTCCCCTCTCTCTAGCTCTCCCTCTCCCCCCCTCTTTCTCTAGCTCAACCCTTCTTCCCCTCTCTCTCTGCCCTCTGTCTCTCTTCTTCTCTCTCTCTCTCTCTCTCTCTCTCTCTCTCTCTCTCTCGCTCTCTCTCTCTCTCTCTCTCTCTCTCTCTCTCTCTCTCTCTCCCTCTCTCTCTCTCCCAGTCTTAAACTCAGTCACAGAGGGGATCGAGTGCTATATCACTTCACAGTTTTAACAGTTAAAATTAGAAGGCTTGTCTGAAACATGCCCACCCCTCCCTCCACTGAAATGAGGCCTCCTCCTCTCAGGCCAMWMAGAGTAGACATCAAAGGACAGGGGATATGGGATAGGGGGTTCACAACAGAACCCAGCTGTCCACTGGGAAGTATTGCATGTTTAGGGGTCAACGCGGTCCTATGCTTTTCTCTCTGTGTGCACAACAGAAGTCTTGTGGCTTTAGAGAGGCGAAGTGTTGAAAGCTCATCTTTCTGCAAAGACCTTTAGATTTGTCAGTCTGCCATTTGTTATTTCATGCATGTAACTCCTTCTTCTAAAAAGACAGAAAGAAAGAAATGATGTTTATATGTTTTCAATGTTATTTATTTGTTCATGGTGGTAAAATAGCTGATGACTTGTTGTTTTTCTGAGATGTTTGACTAAACGAGGACCCTTGTTTCACCGTTCTCTCGTTGTCTTTACTTCCTCTGTGTGTTTGCAGGCCATCTTTGAGCTTTCTCAGGGCGAGCGGGATCTCATTGAGGATTTGAAGCTGGCCAAGAAGGTACCAGCTGCTTATTCAATCAAGATCATTTCCCTTTTTCCTTTTCATTGAGCCTATCACAGCTAAGTTATTCTACCCTGGTGATCAGCCAGTCTCCGGTTTCCCCTGTGCTCCCACAATCACACACCTATGTGTGTGTGTGTGTGTGTGTGTGTGGTTTCTCCCAAGACCTTGTTACTCACACAGCACTTTCTGTGAATGACCATTAGGCTACGTGTTCTGTGAATGACCACATGTTCTGAATGGGACGTACAAGACACCAACAGATGTTTAGGTTATTTATGTCCAATACTGTTTCTGAAAATATATTTAATATCTTCTGGACATGTCCCATTTGACGTCAGTTACCTTTCTTAGTGCTGTTTTGGAAAATGTTTTTTTTTAAACTTATATTGGGTGTGTAGTTTATATGATCCATCTACGCTTGGCTCAAGTAACTTATCTGGGTCAACCACTTGTAGATGTCCACACCACAAGCTACCAATTAACATGCCAAAACCCCAAGGGTTTTTCCATCTTTAGAGCACACGCTTGATTTCAATGCTTCTAAAGCGTGTTTTAATGAAGCACATGGGTAATATAAGGGGATAAATCCAGTTTGGTGTCATTGTTACTGTTTTCATTGAAGCGTTCTCCTCTCTCTGTACCTGCAGGCGTACCATGACCCCATGCTGAAGCTGTCCATTATGACAGAGCGTGAACTCACCCAGATCTTCGGAACCCTGGACTCCCTCATTCCGTTGCATGAAGGTGAGAATGGAAGCTTGCAAAGTGTAGAACCACAAGATAGGAGAATTGCACACAAACACAGAAGCCATCACACACAGAATCACGCACACACAGAGTCACGCACGCACAGAGGCGCACATCCACACACACACACACACAAACACACACACACACACACACACGCGTAGTTCTTACACCTAAAAGAGCCGTTAGACAGAGGCTGAGACCTCTCCTCCCTCTCATCCCTCAGATCTACTGAGTCGACTGCGAGAGGCCAGGAAACCAGACGGCTCTACAGAAACTGTGGGACACATTCTAGTGGACTGGGTAAGACCATTCCGCCTGATGTTATAATTCTGTTGTAATAATATAGGGTGGTGAGGGTTTCCTAGCTATATGACCTAAACAGGAAAAACGGATAGATGAACTTTATTATCTAATTGTTTTAATAGTTTTAATTACGATTTTTACTTTGCGAGAAATCAGGCAGTTGTATGTTCATACTACACATGCCCAAGGTGGGGATATCTAACAACCAACCACATGTACTTCTGCAACAAAGTAGAGAAGAGGGTTATTACAGAGATCCAGTTTAGTCTATTAATCAGGTTGACAGGCATGTCAAATGTCCTGCTCAGGATTAGCATGATTTTTGTGTCACATTCTTTCTACAGCATCAATTTACTTGAAACTTTTCTGAGAAAGGACTTCAGCCATCCAGAACACCAAAACAGCTAGTTTACAAGGCAGCCTGAGATGTTTTGTTTTCCATAATGGAGCTATCTTATAAAAACAGATTCATCCCCTGTGTCTTAAGGACCTTTTGGCCTAGTTCTTTTTTGATTCCCAATTATCTCTCTCTCTTTGTGTGTGTGTGTGTGTGTGTGTGTGTGTGTGTGTGTGTGTGTGTGTGTGTGTGTGTGTGTGTGTGTGTGTGTGTGTGTGTGTGTGTGTGTGTGTGTGTGTGTGTGTGTGTGTGTGTGTGTGTGTGTGTGTGTGTGTGTGTGTGTGTGTGTTGACCCAGAGAAACTTATATTGGTGTGAAGTCAGGTTACCCTGTGTGGAGGTTGAAATCAAAGCTCTTAACTAACATGCAATCTTAACTTCCTCACAATACGTGCAGTAACACTTTAGCTGGACAGTGAGCTGGAACCAGGCTAGTTCTGCTGTGTTGTGAAGTGTGTTAGTGTGTCCAGGGCTGTTTGTTAGTGTAAGGATGCTGAGCAGCTCCTCTACCATCCCTCCATCCCTACTTCCTGTTTACACTAGGTAGTTATGGAGGAAAACAATGCATGCTTGACAGGAACGCGGAGAGCATCTGCTTCTCAGCTGTTTACTTGCCCTAGTTCTACCTCTCCTCTGAACTCCGTTCCACTGCAGAAAGATGTCAATGTGGTTGCATAATAGAGTACATATTTCCCAATTCCACTTCATTTCCATGGTAGATGGCCTTAATTTATCTATCGGTTACATTAACACTGTGACATCGTTCTGGCTCTGACTGCACCAGCCCAGTGACATTCCTATAGTGTTCAATGTGATGTAGACCAGGTACAATATATATTGAATAGATCTGGTGTCCATTTAAAGATGAAGAGACTAGTTGTATGGTAGACCTACACAGAGCTAGAACCCAAATCAAATCAAATGTTATTTGTCACAGGTGTAGTAGACCTTACAGTGAAATGCTTACTTACAAGCCCTTAACCAACAATGCAGTTTTATGAAAATACAAAAAAAAKAAGTATGAAATAAAAGTAACAAATAATTAAAGAGCAGCAGTAAAATAACAATAGCGAGGTTATATACAGGGGGTACTGGTACAGAGTCAATGTACGGGGGCACCGGTTAGTCGAGGTAATTGAGGTACTTGGGGGTAGAAGCTGTTAAGGAGCCTTCTGAACCTGGACCATGCACTCCTGTACCGCTTGCCTTGCAGAAAAAGAGAACATCCTATGACTACGGTGGCTGGAGTCTTTGACAATTTTTAGGGCTTTCCTCTGGCACTGCCTGGTATAGAGTTCCTGGATGGCAATGAGGGGGAATAGGTGTTGTTGTGCCCTCTTTACAGCTGTCTTGCGACCATGATAGTTTGTTGGTGATGTGGACACCAAGGAACTTGAACCTCTCAACCTGCTCCACTACAGCGCCGTCGATGTGAATGGGGGCGTRCTCGGCCCTCCTTTTCCTGTAGTCCACGATCATCTCCTTTGTCTTGATCACGTGGTACCACACGGCCAGGTCTCTGACCTCCTCCCTATAGGCTGTCTCATTGTTGTTGGTAATCAGGCCTACCACCATTGTGTCGTCGGCAAACTTAATGATGGTGTTGGAGTATGCTTGGCCACGCAGTTGTGGGTGAACAGGGAGTACAGGAGGGGACTAAGCACGCACCCCTAAGGGGCCTCCGTGTTGAGGATCAGTGTGGCAGATGTGTTGTTACCTACCCTCACCACCTGGGGGCGGCCCRTCAGGAAGTCCAGGATCCCACTGCAGAGGGAGGTGTTTAGTCCCAGGGTCCTTAGCTTAGTGATGAGCTTTGAGGGCASTATGGTGTTGAACGCTGAGCTGTAGTCAATGAATAGCATAAGTGTTCCTTTTGTCCAGRTGKGAAAGGGCAGTGTGGAGGGTAATAGAGATTGCATCATCTGTGGATCTGTTGGKGYGRTATGSRAATTGRAGTGGGTCTAGGRTTTCTGGGATGATGGTGTTGATGTGAGCCATGACCAGCCTTTCAAAATACTTCATAGCCACAGACGTGAGTGCTACGGGTACATAGTCATTTAGACAGGTTACTTTGGCGTTCTTGGGCACAGGGACTATAGTGGTCTGCTTGAAACATGTAGGTATTACAGACTGGGTCAGGGACAGGTAGAAAATGTCAGTGAAGACACCTGCCAGTTGGTCAGCACATGCTCTGACTACAAGTCCTGGTAATCCGTCTGGCCCTGCGGCCTTGTGAATGTTGACCTGTTTAAAGGTCTTACTCACATCGGCTACGGAGAGTGTGATCACAGGCTAGCCAATAGGAAGGCTAGCCTAGCTAAATAGGCAGGCTAGCCTAGCTAAATAGTCAGGCTAGCCTAGCTAAATAGGCAGGCTAGCCTAGCTAAATAGGCAGGCTAGCCTAGCTAAATAGGATAACTAAAGACAGTACAGTATAGGGAGTACAGAGATAAAGTTGTCTGGCTGGCTGTTACTGCCTGAGCAGGATGAGATGATGACTTTAAGGAATGAAAAGTAATAAAGTCGGCAAATAAAAACTGAGCACAACTGAAATATTTGATCAGATATCGAAAACCGTGATACATTTTTCCTCCGACCTCAAAAAGAATTATGGAACATGCACACTGCATAAGAGATCCTGCAATAAATATTAACTTGACTGAAGGTGAAACTCAATTACTGACCTCTCTCTCCCTCACCTTTTTCTCTTCCCCACCTCTCTCTCCCTCCCTCCCTCTCTCTCTCCCTCCCTCTCACTCTCTCCCCCTCCCTCCCCCCTCCACCAGTTACCATGCCTGGACTCCTACAACTCATACTGCAGTAACCAGGTGGCTGCCAAAGCTCTGCTGGACCATAAGAAGCAGGACCACCGGGTGCATGACTTCCTGCAGCGCTGCCTGGAGTCGCCCTTTAGCAGGAAGCTGGACCTGTGGAACTTCCTGGATATACCCAGGAGCCGGCTGGTCAAATACCCTCTGCTGCTCAGGGAGATCCTCAAACACACACCTAACGACCATCCGGACCGTCAACACCTGGATGAGGCAGTGAGTGGATTTGGTGATAGACATGAATGCATAAACACACACAACCCTGACTCCCCCCCCCCCCCACACACACACAACCCCCCACTAACCCCCCCCACAACACACAACCCACTAAACCCCCCCACACACACACACAACCCCCACTAACACCCCCACACACACACAACCCCACTAACACCCCACCCCCCAACACACAACCCCCACTAACACCCCCACCCCCCACACACACCCCCCACTAACACCCCCACCCCCCACCCACAACCCCCACTAACACTACCCCCCCCCCACACACACACAACCCCCACTAACACTACCCCCCCCCACCACCCACCCAGCAACACAAAAACTTAAACCACACTTTTCATTCCCTCTTCTTGTCACCAGATCAACATGATCCAGAGCATCGTGGCAGAGATCAACACTCAGACGGGCGAGTCAGAGTGTCGTTTCTACAAGGAGCGCCTCCTCTACCTGGAAGACAGCCAGAGAGACCTGCTCATTGACAGCTCCCGCATCCTCAGCTGTCACGGGGAACTGAAGAACAACAGGGGTGCTGTGAGTAGAGCTGCCTAGCATCGATCACTATTAACGCTTTGGAGTGTAACACACAGCAGACCTGCTACACCACACAGCTATAAAAAAAACTACAATAACAGGTAGCTTTCGTCATGCAAACACAATGCAAACACGACTCAGTGTAGCAGCTCTTTAGCGGTAAAACGGCATGGCAACATCTGATGACAGGGAGTTCAAATGCATACTAACACTCTACTGCTAGGTACGCCTTCTGATGTAAGTAAGGTCAACGCTGAGGATATTTGTTTGGCATTGAATGAGGCACAGTTTTACGTTTGTACCGTACAGAGATATGAATGACCTCTAAATCCACACAGACCTGTGATGGTACGAGCAAACCCTTTGACCATGACCCCTAAAGCACCTCACTCTGTCACCACATATCAATACGTCTACTGGGGTCAGGGGTCAGCTCTGAGAGCATTGGTTCACCTGTAGGCCCTCGCTGGGGCATCTTTCCTGCTGAGGGACAAGAGGTTTCTGAGGTCAAGGACAAGAAGACCGATTTCTGAAACATCCAGTCAATCACTCTGTTCCGTCAACACTGTTACATAAATTACATAACAACCACAGGCAGGCGCAGGGCGGCCGGGGCCAGGGAGAGCAGAGAGAAGGTGTAAGCTAACCCATCGCCAAGCAGCAATGTCCTTAAACATGCCTAGGATACACTCTAACATAGGCTTACAACACGTGTGGCTCCCGAGTGGCGCAGCGGTCTAAGGCACAGCATCTCAGTGCTAGAGGCGTCACTACAGACCCTGGTTCGATTCCAGGCTGTATCACACCTGGCTGTGTTTGGCAGTCCCTTAGGGCGGTGCATAATTGGCCTAGACTTTGTCCGGCTTAGGGTTTGGCCGAGGTAGGCCGTCATTGTAAATAAGAATTTGTTCTTAACTGACTTGCGTACTTAAATAAAGGTGAAAAATATAAGAAAGAAACACATGTGCATAGTGTGTGTTTAGAAAAAAAACATTATCTGGTGACATCCTGAGGAGATGATTGGGCTCTGGTTGCCGAAGTGAGGAAAAAGCATAACGTTGTGGACTGTCAGTCAGAGAGAGGGGCCGGAACATTTGTTTCATCTCCTCCCTTCAACCAAAGCCTTTAATTTGGGTTTTGTTCACCATGTTTGTACCGCATGGTACAAATTGGAAGCACCTGGTCACGTGTTGTTAGACGTTGTATATATCCCGATCCATCATGGGGTGGTAGTAGTAGCATACTGGTGGTTTGGGTTTGATACGGTTCAGTTCCCACCATCGCTCCTGATTCAACCCAGCAGTAATAACAGGGTAGTGGTGGTGTGGAGAGGGACGGAGAGAGAGAAGGAGTAATCCCAGGAAAGGAGAGACAGAAGGCTATTAATCAGGCTGTGCTACGCTAGCTCACCATGACCGACCCAACCGGAGGCACACACAGCCTTTCAAGTCTGGTGGGGAAAAACAGTGAAACATTACCATATTGTGTTATAACAATCAACCAATAAATCCACATGTATTATACGGAAAAATGACTAAAGCCATTACACTAAAGATCTGCACATTCATTTAGCTATTTTTCTATTGGCCATTTTTGTTTTATCAACTGTTAATATGAGAAGAATAGAAGGCTACAGGTCGTTAGAATCAAGGTGAGGTCGGGTCTGTGTGACTCACAGTCGCCTAACATGCCTTTGTCTCTGTCTATCTGCGGTAAAGTGTTGTTATTTAAGGAGGAACACTGACACAGAGAGAGAAATACAACCATATGAAAGTTTCTCTTGTTTCATCTTGTCACGCTGGTTTCACCTAAACCAGCCCATTGAAACCTGAGGGTCTTCATTCAGACACACAGAGCCTGTACTCACATCCGCCACAGATGTTCTGTTCCTATATGGTCAACCATGACCGGCTTGTGTTCTATATTAGACTCGTTCTTATACCATCTTATAACAGTATCTCAGAAAGGTAAAGAGTTGTTTTTAAGTGAAAATGTAAATGTTGAGAGAAGACAAATCCCTGTTTGATGGAGTATTGTTAGTGGGTGTTCTATCGTCAGGGTTCACTGTATTCTTACTCAACACAACCCTGGATGCCTCTACATCACATCTCTGCTAAAGTCTGTTACAACATTATATAACTTCTTTGTCTCTACTCCCTTAAAAGTCTTCCAGTGTTTACTAAACACTGGTCCTCTTAAACGAAACAGTGGCAGTGTTACAGGAACACATCATCCCTTCCTACTCCAGTTCTGAACTTGAAATAAAAGTTGAAGATGTTCTCTTTATGTATCATGCAGTGGCAGCTCATGAAGTCATTCATCACATGGAAAGGAAAGAAATGTGCCAAAGTATCTCTGAGAGTTGTGTATGAAATAGAGCGTGTAAACTGGAGTGTGTTTACAGTACAGATACCACCCATGCTGGTGTTGTTCGTACTATTTTCTAGTCTGAGGAGATTTTCTGGGAGTAGTTGGCCTGCTGCTGAAATATCTGGCCCTGTTTGGTCCAATGACCTTATTTCCAATGTAGCTATGAATTGTATTGTGTTATGGTGTATTGCAATTTTTTGTTATTGCTTACTGCTGCCTCCAGGGCTCCCTTGATAAATATATTCTAATGAGATCTCATTGAGTAATCTGGATAAATATGTTTTAAATGAGGAAAAAGCAGCAGACCCTTACACCTTCCTTTCCCCTCGTTCTCCAGAAGCTGCATGTGTTCCTGTTCCAGGACGTGCTGGTCATAACCAGGGCCATCACCCACAGCGAGCAGCTGCACTACCAGCTGTACCGCCAGCCCATCCCAGTCAGAGAGCTGCAGTGGGAGGACCTGCAGGACGGGGAGATCCGCCTGGGGGGCTCCATCAGAGGGGCCTTCAGCAACAAYGAGAGGAGTGAGTGTTTAMTCCATAGAATTACATATAGAACACTGGAATATGAATTATAGGATCTCTATGGTTTATCCCTAGTGGATAACGACTGTGGCCGCCGATAACTGGAGCTTGACACCCCTATCCTATTAATAATAACTGGAGCTTGATACCCCTATCCTATTAATATTAACTGGAGCTTGACACCCCTATCCTATTAATAATAACTGGAGCTTGACACCCCTATCCTATTAATAATAACTGCAGCTTGACACCCCTATCCTATTAATAATAACTGCAGCTTGACTGGTGTCAGACCTCAGTTATTATAATAGGATAGGGGTCCAAGCTGCAGTTTTATTAATAGGATAGGGTGTCAAGCTGCAGTTATTATAATAGGATAGGGGGTCAAGCTGCAGTTATTAATAATAGGATAGGGGTCAAGCTGCAGTTATTATTAATAGGATAGGGGTGTCAAGCTCCAGTTATTATAATAGGATAGGGTGTCAAGCTGCAGTTTTAATAATAGGATGGGGGTCAAGCTGCAGTTATTATTAATAGGATAGGGTGTCAAGCTGCAGTTTTATTAATAGGATAGGGGGGTCAGCTGCAGTTTATTATAATAGGATAGGGGTTGTCAAGCTCAGTTATTATAATAGGATAGGGGTGTCAAGCTGCAGTTATTAATAATAGGATAGGGGTGTCAAGCTGCAGTTATTATTAATAGGATAGGGGCGTCAAGCTCCAGTTATTATATAGGATAGGGGCGTCAAGCTGCAGTTATTAATAATAGGATAGGGTGTCAAGCTGCAGTTATTATTATAGGATAGGGGTGTCAAGCTCAGTTATTAATATCTAGGAGTTTTCATCGTGTTTCACCAATCAGGTGTCTTCAGTCGCTTGAAGCTTGTGATTCCTACAGGATAAGAATGTCAGACGTGCAAGAAAGACTGAAAAGTTCGCAGTTATACTGTCCGATTTTTGGAGGGAATTATGCTGCGGTAAAACCATACTTTGAAATTGCGACTAGTGTTATGGCTCATGGATTTAGACTGACACTAATTATATTGAACTGTCCTGGTTCTATATCTTCATTTCCTTCCCTTGCCACTACAGGTTGCCAGAGAGGGCTGAAGAACAATTTTGCTGACGCGCAAGTTTGTGTTGTCCGACTGTCCAGACCTCACTCAAGATCGTTTAAGTTTCCCCGTAAGGGTAACACATGCAACTTCTTGGAACACTGTATCGTTTTGCATTTCTTTCTATTTTATGCAGTTTATACGCACAGAGAGGGATGGAGCTGGTAACAAAGGTATCTCTTTTTAACCTATCTCGACAGGGTTGTGTGGAGCACCCTGCGCATTACAGATGTGGGGGGAGTGCTCATTTGGTCCTGGTCACAGTGGACACAGGGTAGCAGGGGATGAAAGCCATAATGATAAACTACTGTGAGATGAAAATGCTATAGAATTGGTCCAATACTAAATTCTAAATTTCTCTCAAGGAGTACAACATGAACACTGCTGTAAAGGAATTGGAGCTCCTGGACAATCATCTCTTGGTGCAGGAAGCTGTATCCTCCGAAAAATGTTGGAATTGAATGCAGAGGTTTGTTAACTTGTCAGAATTATCTTCAATTGTCCTTGGATACATTTAATGGTTTTTGTCAGACTTATATGATTAACAGATTGCTCAGAACACTACCTAAAGTTTGTCAATTTTTGGTTTACATAAAACTTTGGGAGGGATAGAACATTATGGCAGAGTGGTTTAATTAATGCGCAAGGACACATTTCCAGTTGATTGCATCAGTTTGCAACTGAACTCGGTATCCCCTTTTAAATAATACTGTAGTTAATTAATTTAATAATTTCCCATTTAAAATAATAATTAGACACAACTAAGTTTTAATATAGTTTGTTTTAATATTGGTCATTATGTTGAGTTTTATCTCTTTGATTTCTCACCCAGATGATGCTCTGGTGCTATCTGAAGCTGAAGTGGAAGGCCTGCAGTAATAGCAGCTGGTTTTCCTGCATCAATCCGATAATAACAGTGTCTTTTGGAGAATAACAGGCGATTGTTTTCAGCTGTGACTTTGGACTGCTGGCGAACTTGTATGCATGTGAGGGAGAAGCCTGGAAAGGTAGGGGAGAAATGGGATGGTTTGCTCCGTAAGAGATGGTGCGTGTGAATATTTGGAATTATTTATAAGACTCCCTAGTATTCTATGATGCTCGTACAAGTTATGAAGATTTTAGGCTGCCACGTGTCATTTCAATTGTGCTTAATCCATTTGTATTACTCATTATTTTGTCTTCTCTGGTGATATAATCTCATCTTGTTATGCATTTACATAAAAAGTGCACTTTAGGTTCATGATTAAATAATGCTTTACAAAGATTTATGTACTCGCTCCCTGTCTGTGTTTGCTCCAGGTTTTACTTTAGGTTCTACAAATTTACAGATAAGAAGTGCTATGAACTGGTTGTGTATCAGTGCTGAAATTGTAGTTTTTCCTTCTTACATGGTTCAGGTCATAGAGGTGGAGGCCAAAAGGAGAATAGAGAAGAAGAGTTGTGGGTGCCTCTGAGGAGACCATGGAGGACACTACCGCGTGCTGATTAAAGCCTGGCTCTGGGGGGCAACCTCTCATCTCAGAAAAGGGGAAGCAAGATCCATATCACTGGTAAATTACCATAAAACATGCAGATATTTGTGTTGACAGGATGCTGTGACCTGGTATTGTGGTTTCAAGCTCAATGATGCTTATTGCTTAATAGGGCAATCTGCCAGTTGACACAACAACAAAGCCAGCTCATGCCACTGTTTTGGTTACAAGCTGAGGGGTCCAGGGCGCTGTGAATGAATCCACTCTCTTATTCGTAGACAGAGCTTTGGATGCAAGGACTGACCATCTATGATAGTCAAACTATAGTTATGTTTCGCTAGTAGTTGGTCCACTCAATATAAGTCGGTATCACTTTCCGCGGTGGAGGATTACATCTGAAGGTGAGGATTCTCCCGTGTACACCTGTGTCATGGCTGGTCGCCCTATATATAGACCTCCATGGCGCGACACCATTCTTTTTTCATTTTCCTCTAAGAGGACGTCGTGATGGTTTGAGGTAAAACTTTCTGAAGTTCGCTTTGTAAGTCACTGGTAAGGTACTTCTTGCGTGAAGTTACTCACTGGCTGTTTGCAGCTGCTCTGAGTGCTCCACTCGCTGCGTGAGGTTGTCTGTATCTTCAGCCCGTGGTTT